>NC_056731.1:892484227-892784227 GCF_019279795.1 Protopterus annectens
TAAACTTTCAACCCCTATCATAGATTGAAATGTGATAAATTATGTCTACACAAACCAGCCACAGTTAAAAGGTTTTAAAATATTTAATAATAATAAATAATTAAAACCGCAAGACAATACTTCCTACTACACAGTGCTAGTCAAGAGTTCAGAGATTAGACAGAAGTACTTAAAATAATTCAATAGTATAGTATCACAAAAAAAAACAGTCTAAACTTTCTAATTTCTAGCTCTCTGAAAGAAAACACAAGTCTAAGATAACTTACATAAGAAAACAGGCAGTGCTGCTGAGTTGGATGAACAAGACAAAAATGCTCAATGCCTTCTGATTCACTCTGTTTAAATTGCTATTGCAGTCCTGATAAACATTACATCATCTGTTTACACTTTCCTGGTGTTCCCAGACTACACATTAACTACATTTACATTCTTAACATCTCCCTTTTGTTATCTGGCAGCTGGTCAGGAACAGAGCAATAAAATACATTTGCACATTTAAATCTAGCAATTTAACTCTTGGTTAAAACAACAGAAAGAATTTCTTCATCTACACTTTTTGGCACCACTGTCCACTTCAAAGGGTCACCACAGGCTTTACTTTGGTCAGTAGAGTGCACTGTTGTCACATTTATTTCCAGTTCCACTTGTAACAGTATTTCTTTACATTTAAGTCAACAAGCCTGTAGTTTACATTCATATTTACAAATGATAGAATTATCTGCACAATTCTATCCAGCTAGGCTGGCAGCCTTCACCCATCTCTACCAGTCTTCACAGAGGTGTAGTCAGTTGCCCACATAAATAAGCGCTAAGAGAGAAGTAAAGACAAAGGGCTGGATTCAATAAAGCCTACACTAACTGTACACTAAGTGTACTCTGTTCTGAGGAACAGACAACACAGACATAACACACACCTTCCTCCTAATTTTAGTTTTCCTACTGACATTTTTGCTTCTTTAAATATTGACATTCATAAAGGTTACCACAAAGTGTTGGCTACATGTACACTTAGCGTAATCTTTCTGAGTGACTAGAAAATACACAAATGAGACTGCAAAGGGGACAAGTGGCTTCTCTGCACACTTCCTATCATTTCCTTTTTTTCATCCACTGGGTCTTGCCAAACTGCTTCCATTCCTTTGTCCAACCAGCCTGTTTTTTTCCTCTTTTGCGACAACAGCCTCATACACTCTAGCCTGGGTGAAAGGTGTATATAGCCCATTCGACCACTGGCTGGAGGGCCTTATCAGCCCATTTATCCCCAGACAGGGGAAAACTGTGTAAGACGATGTGACTGATGGACTCTCCAAGGGGAGGGGAGTCAGTCTACCCTTCCTACAGTGGCTCACACCTAGTCTAGTATTGCTGACAATGGGGAGCATGTCTCTATATTCATGCTAATCCCTTGTCAATAAGCAGCATGGGGTTCCTATTAGATGACTGAAGACGCATTCTTTCGAATGCGTCTTGGTCGAACATGAAAAGATGAAAAGGCAAAATGAAGAAGAGGCATATAAGCAAATTCTTTCCCTGGGAAAGAAATTGCTTGGCCGCGTCCATCACTTTGCCGTTTTCGTCACTGTAGTGCGATCTTGGAGTTGGTATATTTAAGTTGGGGGGGTGTGGGGTGGCAATGCCCCCCACTTTGTTTTAAGTGTATTTTTTTTTTTTTGGAACAGCGATTTTTTTGCCTTGGAAAAAAATCGCTGTTCTAAGTGTTCGAGTTTTTAAGCTTTCGTTTACATAGGGTCGATAAATCATCATTCGCTTTCCTAAGCGTTCAATGATTTAATATAGACCCACAGCATGTACTCTGATGGTTTTAGCTTCTTTGGTGCTACACCCTAATGCTCCATCTAGGTGTCACCCAATCACTGAGCCAGAACCACCTTCCACCCCCCCCACCCATCATGGGGGAGCAGACAGTGGTCCCTGTTCCATTCTCTCCAGTACCTGCACCTCTAAGTAAATTTGGGTCATTTGGGTCGCCATCATAACTTCATCTTTCTGCTCCACAGCACCATGAACTTATCACTATCAGTTTGGATACATTTTTCCACACAGAGGCTAGCAACAAATAAACTCCCACAATCCTGATCATTGCTCTTGATAACTTTTTCCCAAACCACCCATAAGGCCATATATTTAAATGTCAAACCTCATGCTGAAATGCTCTAATCAACTAGAAGGGAATGAGAATGAAAATTCAAATGTTCACTGCGAGGTTTGCAGATATGCAGGTGGGGGGTTGATCATATTCACATTACAAATGCTGTTATGGAACTTATCTGTGAAATCAGTCTACTACTGCATTTAATATTATATGATGCACATTTGACATTGCTTCTTCATTGCTATCCTACTGAGTGATAACATTATGCTCCTAATTTCAAAAAATTTGCCTCAGTGCAAACTGACTTACTGTGGTGTAAGACTGCCTGATTCCAAAAGTCATGTTTTTGGGGCAAGTGATTTCCTTCGGTGCAGATTCCAAAAGACTTTGAGTATGCCACTTACTCTGACAGCAAGTCTCAGCGTAAATGACTTATTTGAGTCTTTTGGAATCTGACCCAATAATAAGCTTCACATTATTAATCTGAAAATATATTCCTCCTCAAATCCACCGGCACTCTGTTGTGAATCTATTAGAAATGCAGTCAAGGACAGATCCAGCTACATAACTTACTGCAGCCTTTGTGCCCTGGATAATTAACATATGATCATTCATCAGGCAGAATAACAGATTCATACAGTTTGCTACTGATCAAACCAAACTCAAATACTTGCTTGACAGCTATGCACCCCCTCAACACAACACAATAAAGACTGACCTACTACTTGAATTATGCCATACATTTAAAAAAAAAAATTAATTAAAAAGAATCATTGAAAATAGTAATTAAAATGACAAGAAATTTTAATGGGTACATGCCCGCAATTCATGTGGTATACAGCCTAAAAAGCTGAAGTTATACTTCTGTAATGTAGTACACTATTCTCTCTAACATTAAGATGGCAAAGCTTTACATGTCATTGTTTACATTACAAAAAAGCACTATACATATATATGTCTGTATATAACAACATCCATTTAGAAGCATGTTATAAGTATGGAATGTACAATAATGGAAAGTCCAAATTATGCCTTGAGGTGCAGAAACTAATTTATTTTCTAGGCTTGACTGTTAAATTCTTTATTAACTTGTGCCCCTCTCTTTTCAGGCCTTTTTTTTTTTTTTTTTCCCTGTTCATTCTCCTCTCATGTTGAAGTTCTCTTTAATTTATTTAATCTACTTCGCCTTCCACACTGTTACTCTTTTTTACAGCAATATGGGCAAAATAACTCTCTTTCTAACGCAGAGTACCAATAATTGGGCTTAAATAACTCTCTTTCTAGCAGTTAACCTAGTACTATTCTTATGAACCTTTGGTTTAAATAACCATGCACAATAACCACTCTCCCCACATAAAATCCATATTTTTTGTTAAATGTCTTGCAGTGTGCCTTTCCTTACATAATATTTAATTGGCTGCTTTCTACTCTTAATTATAGATTTACTTCCATTTATATTTACAAAAATATTTGACAAATTTTTCCTCTTGCATACTTTCAGCTGCACAACCATTTTCCCTGCTCCATTTCATATTCCATTGTTATAAAATTCCTCAGACCATAAAGTCTGGCACATCAGTACATCAGGATTAAGACTGAGCAGCTACCAAGCTTCATGTGGAGTACCCATTTAAATAAGCAGAAGTCACTGTGTGCAATGTCTCTGTTGTCTGTTATTTTCAGTACTGACATCCTTTGTACTGTTCTTTCTCTATTGACAGTCAGAGCTAAGTGATGAAGCATTCTACAGACCATGCAATGTCCATGCTGAAACTGCGATAACAAAAAACACACTCCTTTCTCTGTTTCAACGGACACATCGTAATGTCATTCTCTCACACATACAATTGCCCACATCTGTACTACCATCAAGCCCTCAAGCTGTACAATTAGTAACCAGATAAAGTACCCACCCAAAGTGATTTATTTTCTTCCATAAATCTCCATCTAACATAATTTCTACTCTGCAAACTTCTGAATGTTCACTTATTTTGTAAAGTAACAGCAGAAAACAATTATGGCTTTCAAAGCATCTTAGTATTTCTCTTTTTGTACTCCATTGTCTGAATTCATTAGTCTGTGTCATTTGCTCCTTTTTCTTCTGGCACTTAAACATTATTTTAATGACAGAAAATGCCAATACTACATATTTTAAATGGGGAAAATGTGCAAAGCTTTAAAAAAAAAAAGTTTAAAATATGCATCCAAATGAATGCCTTAAAAATTCACTAGTCATCGTATTCTTGTTTTGGCTGAACTAGGCTGAAACCTTCAAAAGAAAAAAAAGGAGTTTTACTTCCTTTCCCATCACTGTGTGTTGAGACCTTTACAAACCACACAATGTAGACAACTTCAAAATGTATACAGTATCAGCTTGTCCTCTTCTTGTCACACACCTGTTGTTCTACATTTAATAAGACTAAACTTCAACTGCTTGATAAGTAGCTGCTATTCTGTGTTCTTGGCTTCTTTCTTGAAATTCTTAAGCGGAGTTCAGCATCATGGTTTTGCAATGACGGTTTCATATAAAATATTTACATTATACATGTTTGGACCGTGACTGTGTAGAGGGGGATCAAAGGGTACACTAACTGACAAGAACTCTCAAGTTTATTAAGAATGCCATACTGCCTGGAAGAATAATTAGGGAGCATGCAGACAGACTGCAAAAGTTAAATGCTGGTTACTACATTGTTAAACATTGGATCTGATTCAAACAGAAGCAGCAAATGATAAACTTAAACTAAAAGCAACAGTATGATGTAGGATGGAAAAAACAAAGCACTAAAAAAGGTAGCCCGTGGCGATACTCAAGATGAGATTTACAAAAGCTTTGCAGCACATATTCACTGAAACAAGTCAGACCAAAAGTTTTCCAGATGAAGAATGAAACAAGTAAGCATAGTTTTCAAGCAATCGTGGGTAAGCACATGAATAAAAATATAAGAGACAAACAACAGACATCCACAATGAAATGAGAGGTAGCAGTCATAAAACAAACTGCAATGAACAGCAAACTGCACACAAGTTATGAAACTAGTAAAATATAGCAGACACCTTCTGTGACACCCCCTTCATTTTACAAACTCTTTCTTTTCATCACAGCTCCTCTTCAAAGGATCAAAATGTCCTTGTGAATCCATTGAGATTTCCAGGTGTGAAGTGTCAGGAAATGCTTCACATCAGCTTCTGGATTACATCGCGAAATTAATCTGCCCAGCATGCTACAGGTTCTAAAATCTCTCAGCATCAAGTCTTGTTTAATCCTAAGAACCTGGAAGTTCTCCCTTCAAATAAATTCCAATTTTTTATCCATTCAACTACTTTGATAATTTCCAACTTCCATCTTTTCTTACAAACAAGGGGAATTTGGTGCCTTACTTAGGTCTCTCACTCTCAGTCAAACTTTTCAACTTTGGAAACATTTCTGACTCTGATCCCTATACTTTTTCCACCATAATGTAATTTTTTTCAGTAAAGACCTCCCCCACTCTGGATAAACATCTACTCTTCTTTTTCAACTAAGATGCAAACTCCTCACAATGCAAAGCAAGCATATATTAGGACAGCTCAAGCCTGAACCTTTTGTTTTTTGTCACTCGTGCTGCTTCCCATAAACCACATTCTTCTCTTCCTGTCACATGACACAGCTTGTATCCTGCGTACACATTTGTGGACTTTAATTCCCTCTCAAAAGCCTCAGTGAAATTACTGCAGCAATATAACTACAACCTAATAAAAATTAATTTCTGCCTTAAAAATAGGTACATTGTCTAGAGGCAAAACTAGTTTGTTAAAAGTACAGTTTTGTACCTACCATAAATGTAGATGTCCGATAGGAATGCATCTGCAGTCTTTACAAATGGGTTGTCCTGTCGTCAGGCAGCCCTTCGGTCGGCCGGATTCCAAAGTCTGGGTCTGGCTTCGGCTGGTGTCGCACTTCACCCGACGTCATTGCGGCAGTTCTTCGGGTATAAAGGCATCAGCCAACGCCATTTTCCTCAGTGTTTCTTGCCCCAGATGCCAGGTGCCCTCTTGGATGGCTAAATTTGGATAAATGCCAAAGTTTCCAAATAGTAGAGAGCAAACACATAAAATAAGCATGTATGTACATATATACAAACAAATACACCATAATAGACCCCCCCCAAGCTAGCTGAAGGTTGGCAAATACCCTAGGAGTACCTCAGAGGGGAAGGTGGGTAATCCTGACTGCAGATGCATTCCTATCGGACATCTACATTTATGGTAGGTACAAAACTGTACTATGTCCTTCAAGGATGCATCTGCAGTCTTTACAAAAGGGTAGAATACCATAGCTAAACTAGAGCAGGAGGAAAAGAGTAGAGATTATGGTGTAGTTAGGATCCCTTGCAAAACAGCAGTGGCAAAACCTGCTCGGGATCTAGAGTATAGAGGTAAATTGTAATGCTTGGCAAATGTATGCACGGAGGTCCAAGTAGCAGCCTCTATAATGTCCTTGGTAGCCACTCCTCATAAGAAAGCTGTGGTAGTGGCTGTAGCCCTTGTGGAGTGAGGCCTGATGTTCTCTGGAGTTTTCTTTCCATGGTAGGAGTAACAAAATCTAATGCAATTTCCTATCCATTTGGAGATTGTCTGTTTTGAAATTGGTTTTCCTTCCTTTCCTGTTGCATATGCTACCATAAGCTGGTCAGTTTTTCTATTGGTTTTTGTCCTGTCCAGGTAGTAGCGTAATTGTCTATGTACATCCAAGGTATGCAAGAGTCTTTCTCCCCTGTTCTGTGGGTTGGGGAAGAATGTAGGTAGGTGGATAGCCTGATTTAAAGAGACTCTGGATACCACCTTAGGCATAAAAGTAGGATTTGTTCTCATGGACACTATCTTGATGGAAGATCAGGAAGGGTTGCACTGCCATTAATGCCTGTAGTTCAGAGACCCTTCTTGCTGAAGTTATTGCCAGCAGGAAAGCAGTCTTCCAGGATAAGTATTGTAATTCTGCTGTTGCTGCTGGTTCGAAAGGGGGAAGTGTCAATTTTTCTAGCACAAAGTTCAAAGTCCCATGCTGGCAATGGAGGTTTCCTGGGAGGTTTCACATTTTTAATTCCTCTCAGAAACTGTCTGAGAAGAGGATGAGAGAAGACAGGAGGATCCAAGCTGTATTCTGCTGAAATAGCCGATGCATGTATCTTGATGGAAGAATAGGACAGGCCTGTATGGAAGAGCTCTGCCAAGTACTCCAGGATGTTGGCTATGTTCATCACTGTCACATCTTGCCCCTTTGCAGTACTCCAAATGAGATATCTTTTCCATTTTGCTGCATAATTCTTTCATGTTGAAGGTCTACGAGCCTCCAGGATTATGTCTTTAACCCTTTGGGATAAATTTGGGTTAATTGCTGTTATGTAATGTTCCAGGCAGTTAGCTGCAGAGTTTTCAGGTTTGGATGCAGGATGTTGTAGTTGTTCTGTGTTAACAGTAATGGGATCAGGGATAGTGTCCATATTTGTTCCCAGGACATGCTCCTCAGCAATGGATACCAATGTTGTCTTGGCCAGTCTGGAGCTATCAGAATGATCCTCAGACGTTCCTCTTTGATCTTCAGAAGCACCTTGTGCATCAAAGGAAGTGGTGGGAATGCGTATGCTATCAGGTTTTTCCAACTGAAAGATAGGGAGTCCACCTTCCAAGCAAGTGGGTGGTACGTCCTTGTGCAGAATTTCTTTAGCTGGTGATTGAGTGGGGATGCAAACAAGTCTATTTGTGGTAATCCCCATTCTCTTGTGATGGCTTTGAAGATGTCCGGATGCAGCATCCATTCGTGGGCATCTGTGGTAGTTCTGCTTAATATGTCTGCTAGAATGTTTTCCTTCCCCGGTACATAAATTGCTTGTAACTGAATGTTGTAGCCCAGAGCCACATCCCATAGGTCCAGTGCCAGCCGGCATAGAGGGTATGAATGTGTGCCTCCCTGTTTGTTTATGTACCACATAACTGTGGTGTTGTCTGTCCTTATCATCAACTGACCTTCTTGGAGAAAAGGTCTGAATGACTGGATTGCCAATTTTACTGCCATCATTTCCTTTAGATTTATGTGCAGGTGCAGCTGGTCTTGAGTCCATAGGCCTTGAATGCACTTGCCCAGCATTGTGTGCCCCCCAACCGAGGTCTGAGGCATCTGTCATGATGGTTTGTCTTGGTTGACTTTTGCAGAAGGGCAATCCTGTGTTTGATTGACAGGCCTGAGCCCACCATAGGAACTCTTGCTTCAGGCATGGGATTATTGGAATTTTGGTTTCTAGGCTGTGCTTGTGTTGGGACCACAAATTCTTTAGGTACCACTGTAGCTTTCTCATATGCAGTCTGGAATGAGGGACCAGTATTATGCAGGATGCCATGAAGCCTAGAGCTTGTAGCACTTTTCTTGCAGTTAGATGGTTCTGCTTTGTTAATGCCAAGAAGTAGAGAGGAAGTTGCTCTTTCTTTTCTGCAGTTAGGAATGCCATTTGTTTTGATGTGTCCAGTTCTGCACCCAGAAAGGTTATTCTTTGGGATGGAATCAGCCTTGACTTTTTTATATTGACTGTATATCCCAGGGCTTGCAGCAGGTAAATGACTCTTTGTAAGTCTTCTGTTAGCTTGATTTTGTTGTCCGCTTGTATCAGGCAGTCATCCAGGTAGGGATAGATTTGAATCCCCTGAAGTCTGCAATGAGCGATTACTGATGCCAGGCATTTCGTGAACACTCTGGGCGCAGTAGATAAGCCAAAGCGCAATGCTGAGAATTGATAATGCTCTGATCCTGCAAGAAATCTGAGGTATCTTCTGCAAATTGGTCGTATGGGGACGTGCAGGTATGCCTCCTTGAGATCTAGAGTTACCAGCCAAGACTCCTTGCCCAGCATGGGAAGAAGCTGCTGTAGGGTCAGCATTTTGAATTTTGGAACAATGAGGAATGTGTTTAAAGCGGACAGGTCTAGAATAGGCCTCCATTTGTTTTCTTTTCTTGGTACCAGGAAGAGTCTGGAGTAAAATCCCTTTCCTTGCTCCATAGATGGTACCTTTTCCACAGCTCTCATTCTTAATAATAGAGATATTTGCTTTAGAGCTTCTGTCCTTTGAGTAGGTGGTAGGTTTGGCATTCCCCTCTTTCCTGGTAGAGTATGGAAATGGAACCTGTAACCCTGGTCTATAGTTTGCAAAATCCATTTTTCTCTTGTGATGCAATGCCAGTTCTTTGAAAATAAGGTTAGCTTTCTGCCTAAGGGTGCTTCTAGTTGTTCCCTGGTAGGCGGTGCCACCGCCAAGTCACTGTGATTGAGTTGCTGTAGTGGTGGTGGCTGCATCCGTGCCTTGGTGGTTGTTACCTTGCCACTGGCGTCCCCTGTAGGCACCCCTGGATTGGTTTCTGCCTCTAGAGCGCCTATTCCTGCCTCTTTGTGTCTTAGAGGAGTCCGGAAAGGACCAATTCTTGGAGGGCCAGTTCCTGCTAAACCTTGGAGGTTGAACTTGTAAGAAATCTTTCACTGTTTGTACAGATTTTGCCTTCTCTTCCATCTTTTTTAGTACCTGCTGTGCAGGGGAACCAAATAAATTGACCTTGTCCATAGGTGCATCCAAAAGCTTTGATTTGACATGGTCTGGTAATGCCTGTTCTTTCAACCATGCATGCCTCCTGATAACTGTACCAGTCATGGCTGATCTAAAGGAAGCCTCCAGTGCATCATAGCCACATTTTAAAGAATGGTTACTAACCTGCTGTATGTTATGTACCATTTCTTGAACATACTTTTTATCTAAAGATTCTTCAGAGGACAGCTTTTTAGTCAACTGGTCAAGCATAAACTCTTGATATTGAATCATATGAAATTGGCAGTTCAAAGCCCTAGCTGACAAAGTAGCAGAGGTGTAAACTTTTTTACCCCATCTCTCTAAGGACCTGGATTCCCTTTCAGAGGGGAGGGGGTTTTTAGTAGAAGTAGCTGCTACAGCTTTAGGGCCCTGGGAGATAGTCTCTGGATCTGCAAAAGGAGCCTTGTATAAATGGTGATGAGTGTCCGGGACTCTGTAGAACCTATCGGGCTTAGCAGGAGCCGGAGGTAATGAATCAGGAGCAGTGCAAGCATCATTAAAAGCATCATCAACAACAGAAAGAACTGGAGGTATAGCTAAAGGCCTATGTTGTGGCAAATGTAGAAAGGTCCTAAGCCTTTTTCTGGAGTCTGAGAAATCTTGGCCCTGCCACTCTGTTCAGCAAACTCCGACCGACGTCTAAGCGTCCGTCGGTTAAAAGAAGCACAGGCTAGACAAGCTGCTACGTCGTGGTCTGGGCCTAAACAATGTATGCAATAGGAGTGGAAATCTTTATGAGGTATTTGTTTCCCACAAGATAAACAGTTATTCACTTTCTCTGACATCGGCTGAGGCAAGAAAGAGTCCCCAACGGGGTACTTAGCTTTTTAGAAGTCTTCGAAGTAATATTCGGTAGTAGTAATCTCTGGATCTGACCGACCAGCACTTGCGGACAGCTTCTGCTTCGGGTGCCACGCGGCAAGAAAGACTGAGGAAAATGGCGTCGGCTGATGCCTTTATACCCGAAGAACTGCCGCAATGACGTCGGGTGAAGTGCGACACCAGCCGAAGCCAGACCCAGACTTTGGAATCCGGCCGACCGAAGGGCTGCCTGACGACAGGACAACCCATTTGTAAAGACTGCAGATGCATCCTTGAAGGACATCATGAAAGAGTAACAAAATTTACAGCAACAGACCCAATAATCTTGACAGAAAGGGGCTTGCATATTCTGACAAATTAGCCAAGAGAACTACAGCTGAAATTATTAAGCTTCTGCTTCGGGCGCCACGCGGCAAGAAAGACTGAGGAAAATGGCGTCGGCTGATGCCTTTATACCCGAAGAACTGCCGCAATGACGTCGGGTGAAGTGCGACACCAGCCGAAGCCAGACCCAGACTTTGGAATCCGGCCGACCGAAGGGCTGCCTGACGACAGGACAACCCATTTGTAAAGACTGCAGATGCATCCTTGAAGGACATCATGAAAGAGTAACAAAATTTACAGCAACAGACCCAATAATCTTGACAGAAAGGGGCTTGCATATTCTGACAAATTAGCCAAGAGAACTACAGCTGAAATTATTAAATTTCAATCTTGCAGAATTTAACTTTTGGCTGAGTAAAACAAGGGGTGAAAGTTAACATTTGTCCCTCTTTTCTTAGCATAGTCCTATCTTGGGAAGGTGCATCCTGCAAAGGGCTTAAAAAAACCATGAAAAACAGCAAATGATGTGTAGAAAGCTACAGCACAGCACTTGTGTGCACATATGTGTTTGTGTGTCAGTCCCTGCATACCAAAATGCATATACTAAATCACAATCAGCACAATTGATATGGTGACTTTAGTATAGGTTCAGTCATGTCAACATCTTGCGGGCAAGCCTTTCTTGGAATCACAACACCTGCAGAAGTTAATTTCTAATGCATCGTTCCTGGGAGTAACAGTTCATGCTGGCCATTATATATGTCAGGAATATTGGGCAA
The DNA here is from genome assembly GCF_019279795.1 of Protopterus annectens. Lineage (NCBI taxonomy): Eukaryota > Metazoa > Chordata > Ceratodontiformes > Protopteridae > Protopterus > Protopterus annectens. Next base: position 892,495,877 of record NC_056731.1, read on the forward strand.
CCCAGGACTTGAAGAATCTGGAAATTAAAGCAACTCTACTTATAATGCAAATACTCTGTTACTCCTAAAAACAAAGGTGGCTAACTTCACGGCATCCATGCAAATGCAGAATAGTTGCATGACCGCTGAATCATAGACCAATGCACTGTACGAACATGTACACAAATGCATGGATCTTGCCATACCCAATAGAACCAAGATGCTCTCCTCCAAAAAAAGGAAGCCAATCTGGTGGTCCCCTGCCATAAACAAACTCTACAACAGAAGGAGGAAAAACTCCCTTATCAGCCTCAACAAAAAGTTGAGATACCTTATCAAATCCTCTAAAGCTAGCTATGAAAACAGAATTGCAGCAGATAGTAAAGACAACCGCAAAGCCTTCTATAGTTCTGTAAAGAATCTCCACAGCAATACCCAGATTTGCTCTGAGCTACTGCACAATGATACCGTATATACTGAGCCAAATATTGCCAATATACTGGCTGACAGATTCAGTGCCAACTTTACCCCCCCCCCCCCAAGGACCAGTCACAATACCAGTACATTGCCAGGCACCCAGTATTACTGCTGCACAGGTTAAAACAGCACTGTCCAAGGCCACGAATACAGCTTCTATGGAACCTGACAATATCCCTGGCTGTGTCCTACATGAACTACAGAGTGAACTGGCACCTCACCTGTGTGCCCTGTTCAATCACAGCCTCACCTCAAGCTTTGTCCCTAGTGAATGGTGCACTGCTACAGTCATCCCTCTCCACAAAGGAGGAGAGGCTACAGACCCTAGTAACAATCGCACCATTAGCCTGACAAGTCTGATATGCAAAGCTATGGAATGCATCATCATGGACCTAATAAACATGGATATAGGGAATCTTCAAACTCTGGATCCCACACAGTTTGGTTTTGTGAAGGGTACATCATGCCTGGCCAACTTCTTTGAGTCAGTCACCAGAGTTGTGGATGAAGGCAAGGTGGTTCATACAGCCTACCTTGATCTGGCCAAGGCCTTTGATACCATTCCCCACTCAGGAATCATAGAAAAACTCACTAAGCTAGGCATCAACCCCTACATCACTAGGTGGGTTGCAAACTTGCTCACAGGTAGAACCCACAGTGTGAAAGTAGCTGACTCCAAGTCAGACTGCCAACCAGTCACGAGTAGAGTCCCACAGGGTTCGGCCTGGGTCCTCTCCTTTTTGGTACTGACAAAGTTCGCAGATGATTGCAAGTTGGGAGCTATTATTAACTCCCCAAGTGATGTTGACATCCTACAGAAAGGCCTCACTGAGACCAATGACTGGTGTCAGAACCATGGCCTTAAGCTCAATGCCAAAAAATATGAGGTCATCCCCTTTGGGAAAAACCCAGTTCCCATGAATTACCACATCGATGGTAGTCCACTGAACACAGAAGGCGTTATAAGAGATCTGGGAACACAGGTTGACAGCAACCTCTCTTTTGACCACCACATTGCCACTGTGGTCAGACAGTCCTATGTGGCACATCTCATTACTAAGAGTTATGCATCCAGGAAGAAAGAGGTCATTGTCTCCCTCTACTCTTCCCTCATTAGGCCAATCATCGAGTACAATGCCCCATTTGACATGTACCTCACTAAACACCTGCAACAACTGGAGAGGCTGCAAAAGTACCTCACAAAGAGGTAGGCCTTAAACATTTGTCCTATATGGACAGACTCAAAAAACTCCAAGTATTCTCGGTCTCATATCGCCTACTTAGAGGCAATCTCTGCTTGACTTACAAAGCCATGTCTGACCCAGCTCTGTTAGAAATGCTACATCTAAAGAAATCCCAATCCCTCCGCACCACACGCTCCAGAGACCTCAACCTCTTTACCACAATCAACAGAACATGCTGGAGGGACAGGTTTATAACCCAGAGACTGCCTGTGCTATGGAATACACTTCCCATACATGTCAAGGAGAGCACCTTATTGGCCCTCTTCAACAGAAATCTTGATGAGTGCATGGGAAATACAAACGGCTTTACTAGACAGAGGCACTGGGAACTAAGGTCAGGTGGCACGATGCCAGGATAATCCTACGGGCTAGGCTTGTAAAGGCTCCAGGGCCATTAGCCTAGTACGCACCTATGAACCTAAATATCGAGGAAATGGCTTCTCAGGGGGTTACACATCAACCTGCATAAAGTTTCAGTAGTTTAACATATCAAACAGAGAGTAAACATTTTACCAGTAAACCCTCAAATTTTTTTGGGGGGTTAATAGGCTTTGTCAGTAGGCTTCTTTCTTTCAGCAGTTCATATTCTGGGACAACTAAATTATCTGGCAGACAGGTTGTCGTCCCCTTATGAATGGGGTCTCTTGCTGGCTCACTATCTCCCACCACAAACCTGACAATAGTTCTGATGCTCCCGAAGACTCATCTTCATAATGTCAACAGCCCCCTAGCGTTTCTTATAAGTTTTCTCTCACATTCTACTTATTTTGAAGCTACTCTAAAAGCAAGATGTGTAGTAAAACTCTGACTCTGCATAATAAAACACTTCTGCTCAGGAGACATGCTATTGAAATATGTAACACTAAACATCAACAGTCACGATTAACTAAATTGTCATATTGATTAAAATATATATTTGCTTGTATGTCTGGCCATCAAATACTTTCTATCAAAATATATAAAGAAAAAAAAAAACAGCCACACATTTTTATGTGTCATTTAAGTACAGTAGTTTAATGAATTACAGTTGGCATAATACAGGAAATAGTATGTTCACAGAACAGGAGTCATATAATCCCATGAGACAGCTACAGCACATGCATTGTAACTGTAATTATAATTTCCTTTGGAAATAGCTATGTTGCATGATGAACATTCCCCAATGGATCACATTCTCTTTGATGTTTCTTGTGACTACAGTGATCAAACAGTCCAGTCTTATATTCAGCAATGGTTACAATTTCTGGACAAAGCCCAAGTATACTATTTACACAATGCAACACACAGTGTTTAACCAACAGTCTGTTTTCAGATTTGAGTACTAACATGCTGCATTTATGTATGATGTCAGACTGAATGGCTTTTCTCACACTAAACAATGTGTCGATTCCTGTGACACAAAACATGTGGCATTTTGAAGTGTGCTATTTCAATTACATTTAAAATCATATTTTACAAGATGGTTTTGTCACAACCTGAACAGTGAAGCAAACAAATCATATGATATTTTATAAGGAAGTACATGACCCATATCTAACTCTACACACAATGGATTACAGACACTGAAAGCAGTACAACAGAAAACAAGGCAAAGCTATGGCAGAGAATACTAAGAGCATTACAGGTTCAATGTACTTCCTCCTTCATGAGGATACCAAATATCCACAACAAACATCATGAATTCAGTGTTCTAATATTATGCAGTACAGGATAAACTAAAGTGCGCTGCATTCAATGCACTACATAAAGTCCAACAGTGGTGTCTTTCAGAAGAACAAGGGATCTGCAGCAGCAGACTGCAAAACTTTAAGGTGTTGGGATAGCTCAAGAATTTTACATGGGAACTACTTGTTTGTACCCTCATCTGATGTATAGAATGGCATTGTGAAATCTGTGGTATCAAAACAGTGCACAACATACAGGACATGTGAAAACAATGCCAGCATACAAATAAGAAATAAGGCACTGTTTAATTATAAAATAATTTTCTTACTGCACCTATACTTGGAGTATCCAAATGCATATTGCTATCACTTGTGAGCAACTTCTTGCAAATCAAGTAATGACAAAAGAAGGAAGCTCCCACATTTGCAGACTTTGAAGTGCATGTTACAATGCATGCTATGACATAACATGCAGTATATGCATAAACACATGCATTCTCTGAGCCTGTCAGTTCACACCATCATCATTAGTGAGCAACATTTTGCCAAGCAATAATTTGCAATGAATATAATATTTATATTGCTAACAAGAAGTACACAAGTATACACTTACTTTATTTGCAGGGAACTGCAAAAGCTGATGTTATATACACCCAACTGCCAAGGGGTGAAAGGAGGTTACGCTTGAGTAATTTATGAAAGGTCATCTCAAAACACCATAATACTAATGTAAGAACATTTATGTTAAATTTAACATTGAAGGCTCTCCATGATGGGACTTTGTGTTTAACCTCAAGCAGTTTCACCAGGGTGGAAGGAGGCAGAGCACTGCAGAAGCACAAAGATCCAAAAGCCAAGTCCCACAACACTATTCTAAAAGAGTTTGGACTCCCAAAGTAACTTCCTGCTTTCCCAAGGGACACTTGACTCCTCCATCAAACCACTAACACTTGATGGTGTGCACTGAAGACAAGGAAGAAAGAGGCAGCAATGGATGTGTTCTCTCTGCCAGAGCTGTGTCAAGAACTAGACTTAACTTTTGTTCCTTGAACTTTGAGATGAGACACAAAATCAGAAGGAATGTCAGAAATACATACAGCAATCATTCACTCTGTGACAGAGAGAACACTTACATCACTGCCCTCTGCCTTGCTGTACTGAACCATGCAGAAGAGGAGGAGGAGGACAATACTTCTGACATGGACAGCATATCAAACTCCCGAGTGTTTTATTTTCATAAGGATAGGACTACACATACTGCCTCTGAATGGAGAAGAAATCCCAACGACTCCCAACACATTCACTACCCATGGATATGGACTGCTGAGATAGTGATGCCACTCTATATTAGTCAATGCCAGAGGCGTCTCACCTCCCAGTATGTGCCCCTTTGCTTGTTTTACATGTAAGAAAAAATGGTTGCCTGAATGGATGAGAAGAGGGGCCAGAAACGGCTTCACCTCCATAGTCAGAACAGCTGCTCTTAGTGTCAAATGGTTAATGTGAAGCCTCCTCTTTAGCAATGACCGCACTCCTTGCACCATGTAAGAGTCATGGTGAGTGTTCCACCTCATAAGCAAAATGTCCACAATCAGAATATATGACAGGTTTGGCTGTAGTAAAGTAAAACGGTTTGTCTGAGCCTGGACCCTGCACTTTGTCCTGAACAAATACTTATTCTAGGAGTCATTCCTTTACTCCTCCTCTGTAAATATGTGTATACTGTGCACACCTGATTTTATAACAAAAACAATTTTGTACAAATGTATATAGTGTGCATGTTTTTATTTTTCAAGTATCATATTTACTCAAGAATCACTATATGAATCTGTTGCCTATTAACCTTATTTGAAAAATGAATACATCTTCTACTTGACTTCTATTCTACCTTTGGGTGTTATTGCTGAAATGGGTCTTCTTACGACTTCCTAGGTCTACTCCAAGGGCAGGAATGACCCACAATGGATAGTGCCAAACACTCTTCTAATGAAGATGATCATCTCAGCTGAATTCAGACAACTTCCTCCACAAGAGACTGCAACCATGGCAGTACCAACAGCAGAGACGCTTTCAGGGCGTCCTTGGAAGGGGTTTCTCAGAAGCCACTCATCCAGTTAAGGCAATACATGGAGTTAATTCTGGAAGGCTTCATCCGCCATGTCCAACACTTTGGTAAGGATTCTAGATCCTGAACAGAAACTCAAATGGCACACTTTTGTACTAGAAGTGATGCAGGGGCAAGGGTATAAGCCCCTGCAAGGTGATGAACGGTAAACAAATGTAACAGATTTGCAGAATGAAATTAGCAAGTTCCAGAATGGAATGTAACTAATCAGTCTCTCGGGACCAGAAAGGAGTGAGAATAAAACCCAGACACTTTTCTGAAAAAAGGACACCCTCTACAGAAGTAAAGCTTACTTCTCTGTAACCTAAACTACTCAACATTCATCCCATTTTCCACACAACAGTGTGACCTCAGAGGCAGTTTTGTACAAGTCTGTGTAGTGAAAACTGAATCTCACTGACAGAGACCGGTTACGACAGGCCCTTACAGCTGCGTCACCAGCTCAGTTATGCAATACAGTCTGCAAGAACTCTGGTGAAAAGGACTGATCTTCTAGAGAAGCACATTCTGGGGAACAACTAAAGTCAGAACATGTCAAACAGTGATCATATATGGAGCCCATTTATCCTCTGATAGCATGGCTGTTCTGCTGTGCTTGGAGAGCTAAGGGCAGCTCTAGACCAGAGTCAGAACTGCAGTGGAGTAGCCAGTGTGGCTGTCATCTTAAGTGACAGAGAGTTTTAGGGGACAACACTATGTGTCACTTCAGAGCTTTCATCAATATACGAGAACTTTTTTTTTCTCTTTTGAGGTTGTTAGGCTTAGGAAAAGGAAGAAATATAACTGTAATAACAGACAAAAAGGCCCACCACAGAGAAGGAGGTTTGATTCTCCCTCAGGAAGTCACTGATCAGGTCCATAAAAGGCTGACCAAAAAAATACTATCCTCATGGAAACTGTAAATCTTGTTCTTGAGCTCCAGTTTACAGGAAAATATCTCAGACACCCCACCCTGGCATGCACACATGATATCCAGCAGCTTTAACCACAGCAAATGCCAAGTCATAATGTGACATGATTCCCCCCTTGTAGGGATCACAGTCTCTACAAAGTCTTCTTGAACCCAGACTCCAAAATTATTAAGCTTTTTCTACAACCTTCTCAACCAACACTAGAACTGAGATGAGTGACATAAATACATGACAGCCCTAATCCCATCAAAACAGAGGAGTCAAATATCCTATCACACCTGTCCAAAGCACTGGATTCCTTAAATGTTGTGGTCTCTGTGGCCTATGCTGGAATGAAGAGATCACACACACAAGTCAGTCAGAATGCTTGGTTAAATGCACTACATGTGCATTGGAAAGAGCTTGTAGATGGCATTCTCTTTCTGTGGGATGAAGTGGTAGAGTTAGGGTACCTCAACACTGACTAAATGGAATCTTTAAGAACTGGTAAAGGTTATTAAACTGATACCCTGACTCTGTAATCTGTCTGCTACATGAACTGAATAAAAAAGTGAAAACTCAACTTCTTTTTTTAATTGCACTATTATTACGGATCAAGGGCTTACTGTGAGGTAACGTAACATAACACATTTATGCACTTCCAGCACCATGCATATTTTTCAAATGCTATAAACCATTCTCAAAGCTACCTGCATGCATCTGTGGTTTCATAGAATTAGGCCTACTAAAAATAAAACTCTTTACAGTGCAATTTTTTTAGATGCACGTCCTAACACTCTGAATACATTTAGTGGCCAATAAAGCATTTGTCCAAAAACTAGGTTTTAAGACTAGAACTGATCGCTAACATTTGAAAGCACTATCTGTCCCTCAACCCCCTCCCCCAGTTGAATTCAAGGTCATTTATTTCCCAGTGGAGGGGATTATCCACAGATCCACTAGGATAACAGCCATCTGTAAATATGTAATTTAGGTAGTCATAAGAGTTGCCCTAACCTGTCCCCTGGCCAGGGGTTTGTGCAACCTGCATCAGTGCATGGGGCGACAGTGCCCTCTCCAACACAACTGCATTTTCCCTTGCCCTTGATCAATGAAGGCCACCCAAGAATCGATGGTTTGGTACACCACACATACATCCTCAGGATGTGGGCCCACCTCCTTCCTCGGAAGGACTGCTACAACTCACAACCAGCTCCACTCCATTCTTCCAGCATGGGAACATACATCCTTCTCTGCCCGGTCCATCGAGGACCCAAGCCGCCAATTAAGCAGAGGTCTCCAGGACTGTAGTCAGACCTTTTTTTATTCATCTACAACACAGGAGTTTCAACAGCACAGTTTATGTGCAGAATTAGGGAGACATATGCCATTTAGTCAGTACCTGAGACTAAGTGACCAAATAGAATTTCTGAAGACTTTTTAGCTTACCACAAGATTTGCCTATCTTAGAGTTGCACATGAGCACAGAGGTGGGACAGGGAATTTCTGTCAACATGGAGAATGAAGCAGAACACTACACCCCACCCACACTAAATACAAAAGAAAAACGTTTTAAGATATTTTCAGTGTCTTAACCTGACCATTTATAATTTGCTATTCAAGCATTTTGCAAATTGCTAATTAGGTATTCAGAACAATGACATACCATGTAAACACTGCACTACACAGAAAAATAACGATATTCAACACAGTACTTTTATTTCTGTAGTTTCATTACAAATGAATAGCTTTTTGTGAGTGAAAGAAGAACATTTTAAAGGACCACAAACTAAACAGTAAGAAGTATGACAGAAACACATGTTCCTGCGAAAAGAAGTATCAAAAGATTACATTTTCTCTGGACAGGCAAAGAATAACAGAAGCAAACTAATCTTCTTGTACCATTTTGTTCAGGTAAGGCAGCTCATCAGCTTGCAGAACGTCATTACAAATGACAAAAATCTTTCCAGAAAGCAGAGCACCTCTTTGGCCCTCTTCAAAAGGAACCTTGATGACTGGATGGGAGAAAGGAAATTCACCCCAGGGAACACGTCAGTCACCCTGCTAGACAGGGGTCCAAGGAAGTAAATAGTGTGGGAAGAAATAGCCAGGGAATTGTTATGGCTAGGCTTGTATAGGCCCTAGGGTGAATAGCCTAGTACCAACCTATGAAAAGTACAGTTTTGTACCTACCATAAATGTAGATGTTCGAAGATCCACATTGCTGCAGTCCTTACACTTGGGTAGTCCGCTGTCCTCGGTCGGCCCGAATATCAAAGTATAAGGCTGACGTCGGTCAAGGCGCATTTGACTGACATCAGGACGTCAGGGTACAAATGCGCATGACCGACGTCATATCCTCAGTCTTTTCTTGCCCCAGATGTCAGAAGACCCTAAAAATAAAGGCCAAAACCAAAAGACAGCAAACAAACAACCAACCACCCTTGCACTAATTATATGTACAATATATACAATATACACAATATTTACAACCCAACCCACACAACCACCTCTAACAACAGAGGGGAAGGAGGGAGGGTAAATTGGACTGCAGCAATGTGGATCTTGAACATCTACATTTATGGTAGGTACAAAACTGTACTATGTTCTTCATCTCACATTGCTGCAGTCCTTACACTTGGGTAGAATCCCAAAGCAGAGGTAAGGGAGGATGGCCAAACTATAAGGAAGCGGAGCTGCCAAAATGCCCTGCAAAACAGCAGTGGCAAAACCAGCCCTGGATTTAGAGTAAAGTGGTAGGTGATAATGCCTAGAGAAAGTATGCACTGAACTCCAAGTAGCTGCCTCCAAAATATCCTTAGTTGCCACCCCTCAAAAAGCTGTCAAGTGGCAGTAGCCCTAGTGGAATGAGGCCTAATCCCAGCTGGAATCTCCTTGCCATGATGGGAATAACAGAAAGCAATACAAAACCCAATCCACTTAGAAATAGTTTGTTTTGACACAGGCTTGCCCTGAGAACTCAAAGCAAAAGAAACAAATAACTGCTGAGACTGCCTGAACCCTTTAGTTCTGTCCAAATAATATCGCAACTGCCTGTGTACATCTAAAGTGTGCAAAATCTTTTCCCCTTTATTTTGGGGATTTGCATAAAAAGTAGGCAAATGAATAGTTTGGTTTAAAGCCACACTAGAAACCACTTTAGGCATAAAGGAAGGATTAGTACGTAAAGATACCCTATCCTTATGGAAAATTAAGAAAGGCTCAACCGCCATAAGGGCCTGTAATTCAGAAACCCTTCTTGCAGAGGTAATGGCCAACAAAAGGCAGTCTTCCATGATAAATATTTCAACTCAGTAGTAGCTGCAGGCTCAAAAGGTTGTAGAGTGAGTTTCTCCAACACAAAATTGAGATCCCAAGCAGGAGCAGGAGCTCTACGTGGGGGTCTTATATTCTTTGCCCCTCTAAGAAATTGCTTGAACAAAGGATGAGAAAACAATGGTGGGTCACAGTCATAGTGAGCTGAAATTGCTGCAGCATGAACCTTAATAGAAGAGAAGGACAAACCTTTGTCCAGTAACTCAGTAAGATATTGAAGAGCCACACTTAAATTAGGCTCAGAAACATCAAAATCCTTTGCTGCACTCCAAAATAAAAATCTCTTCCATTTATCTGCGTACACTTTCCTTGTACTAGGCCTTCTAGCTTCCAAAATCACATTCAAAACTTGTTGTGGAAGTTGAGACCCTCTATGGTTCAAAACAGAATATGCCAGGCTGTTAGGTGAAGAGAGTGAAGTTTGACATTGAGCAAATGACTGTCCTCCTGGGACAACAGGTGTGGAATCAAGGCAAAGGCCATGGAGGCTTCCGTACCAGACTTCTCAGTAATGGGTACTAGTGCTGTCGAGGCCAATCTGGAGCTATTAAAATCATCCTTGGCTTGTCCTGTCTGACCTTTAGAAGTACCTTTGGGAGGAGAGGCAGAGGTGGAAAGGCATACACATGAAGATTGCTCCAATTGAAAGAAAGAGCATCCACTTTCCAAGCTGTGGGATGAAACCTTTTTGTGCAAAACTTTGGCAGCTGATGGTTTAGTGGAGAAGCGAACAGATCTATGTCTGGAGTTCCCCATGACACTGTCAATATCTGAAATACATGAGGATCCAATTTCCACTCGTGGGGATCCATAATTGCCTGCACAACACATCTGCTAAGGAGTTCTGTGCTCCCGGCAGAAACCTTGCCTGAAGATTGAGCTGTAAACTGAGAGCAGTCTCCCACAAAATCATTGCTTGCCTGCATAGAGGATAAGAGTGTGTTCCCCTTGCTTGTTGATGTACCACATGACAGTTGTGTTGTCTGTTAGAATCAACACCTGCCCTGGAAGAAGTAAATCCTTGAAAGCTATTAATGCAAACTGGACTGCTAACATCTCCTTCAAGTTGATATGTAGATGTTGTAGTCTGGCAGGCCACTTGTCTTGTATCCACTTTCCATTTAGATGAGCTCCCAAGCTTTGTCTGAGGCATCTGTCGTTAAAATCTGACTCGCCTCTGGCCGGGTCACAGAGAGTCCCTTGTTTAGGTGACATTCCTGAGCCCACCACAAAAATTCCTTTTGAATGCAAGGTATTATTTGAATGACAGTGTCCAGATCCTGGCAGTGCTGTGTCCATACATTTTGAGATACCATTGCAGCTTCCTCATATGCAGTTTGGCATTGGGAAGCACCAGAATACAAGATGCCATGAACCCTAAGGCTTGAAGGACTGTCCTTGCAGTCAGCCCGGACTGATGAGATAGTTGATGGAAGTAAAGGGAAAGATTCTTTTGTTTGTCCGGGTCAAAAGGCCATCTGGGATGCTGTATTCAGTCTTACACCCAGAAAGCACATGTCCTGAGAGGGTACTAGACTGGACTTTATTTCGTTCACAGAATACCCCAGGCATCTTAGCACTGCTATCACATATTCCAAATGATGAAGAAGCTGGTCCCTTCCTTGAGCCAGAATCAGGCAATCGTCCAAATAAGGATAGATCTGTATTCCTTTTAGCCTGAAGAAAGCTATTACTGGAGCCAGAACTTTCGTGAACACTCTGGGCGCAGTAGATAAGCCAAAGGGCAATGCAGAGAACTGATAGTGAGGAGAAGTCCCAGCTCGAAAACGCAGATACTTCCTGCAACTTAGTCTGATAGGAACATGAAGGTAAGCCTCCTTGAGATCCAAAGTTACCATCCAATGATCTTTGCCCAGCAGAGGTAAAAGCTGCTGTAACGTCAACATTTTGAACTTGGGAATGTCCAGATAAGTGTTGAGGATAGATAAATCCAAAATTGGTCTCCACGTGTTCCCCTTCTTTGGTACTAGGAACAGGCGAGAATAAAATCCTAGGCCCACTTCTGGCATAGGGACCGGCTGTATGGCCCCTATTTGGAGTAACAGAGAAATTTGCTTGTGAGCCTCTATTCTTTGTTGAGGAGGAACGCCTGGCATGCCTTTGAAAGGAGGCAAGGTATGGAAATAAAACCTGTAACCGTGGTGTATGATATCCAATACCCATCTGTCTTGGGTAATTAAACTCCAATTTTCTTTGAAAAGTGCCAACCTTCCTCCCAAAGGTGCTGCCAGACGAGAAGGCTCTGGCAGCTGAAAAGGTAGGTCATTGGGTCTGTTTACGAAAGGACTGACCCCTGCCCTCACCAAGACTGTGCAGGAGAACTCCCTGTTCTAGGCCTGAAAGAGCCCTGAGCTCTGCCCCTACCACGCCTAGATCTACCCCTAGACTGGGAATCATAAGAAGGATACGCCCACCCTTTAGTAGGCCAATTTCTACTAAACTTTGGAGGCTGAACCTGCAAAAATCTTTAACAGTCTGCATAGACTTAGCCTTGTCTTCCATTTTCTTTAAAACTGCCTCAACAGGAGAACCAAACAACACATCAGATTGTAAAGGAGCATGTAAAATCCTTGTTTTAACATGGTCAGATAAATTTTGATCCCTCAGCCAGGCGTGCCTGCGAAGAACTGACCCAGTGGCAGCCACCCTAGACGAGGCCTGTACAGCATCAAAACCACATTGCAAAGAATGCTTACCCACCTGTTCAGAAACATGTACTAAATCTTGTAACTCTTTACAATCAATACCTTCCGCCAGAGCATCAACCTTAGACTTCAATTGTGAAAGGAGATAGTTTTGGTATTTCAACATGTGAAACTGGCAATTCAAAGCCCTCATAGCTAGAGTGGAAGAAGTATAAACTTTCTTTCCCCATCTATCCAAGGCCCTGGCCTCCTTATCTGCAGGAACCGGATTCTTGACAACAGAAGCCTTAACACCTTTAGGCCCCTGGCTAACAGTTTCTGGGTCTGCCCTAGGACTCTTAAAAGATACTTATGAGCTTCAGGCACCCTGTAATACCTATCCGGTTTAACAGGAGCAGGAGGCAAAGAATCAGGATTAAGAGAAGCCTCTGTAAAACATCTTCCACTACATCCAAAACAGGAGGTATAGCCAAAGGCCTATGCTGGGGTAAAACAAAAATTCCCTAAGCCTTTTCCTGGAATCAGAGAAGTCCTGACCTTCCCACTTAAAATGCTCCCTCATGGAATGAAGAGTTTCTGAAAAGAAAAATCCTCAGGAGGAGAAGCAGAAGGAGTAGAATCATCCACATCAGAATCAGAATAAGGAGAGTACTCCTGCAAGTCTTCAGCCCAAGACTCTGAAACATCCGAAGCCTGCTCAAAACTCCCTAGCTCAGGCTCCACCCTAGGTCTCTTATCAGGAGGGGGCAAAGAACCCCTAATCAAAGTAATCAAATCTTCTGCCATTTTAAGCATATGCTTCTTGGGCACAGTTCCTGAAGAACTAGGGGTGACACCAACTGAAGCTAAACCTGGCCTGCCTCTAGGAGAAGCCTTGGAAACAGAAGGAGAGGGCCTAACCACCCTAGGCAGGGAGGGGAGTATAGTAACCTGAGAAGCCCCATCACCCTGACCTGCCTCCTGAGAGGCCACATCCTGCAATAACAAAGTCTCTCCCTGGGATCCCAAAGAAACCTCCGGTGGAACCACCGGCTCCACCGACACCTCTAAAGAACCGGCGTCCGGTACGGACGGTTCTTCAAGCCTAGGCTTAACTGCTTTGTCCTTGTGCTTCTTCGAAGAAGCGGGCGTCGGAGCATCCGACGGCATTTTATAATTGCACCGCTTCCCGAAGACTAACCTGGCACAATCTAATCTCCTCTTTATAGTGCGCTTATTGAATCTAGCACAAGAGCGACACCCAACAACGTCGTGCTCAGGCCCTAAACAAGGAATACACAAAGTATGATAGTCTCTATGCGGTATCTGTTTCCCACAAGAAATACAATTATTCACTTTTTCTGACATCCGGTAAACCACTGAGGCAAGAAAAAACTAAAATATTCCCCAATGGGGTACTTAGCCAACTTTGACTCGGTCTGAAACTCCGAAATCGAAAAATTTCAGAAGCCAACCGGCACTCGCAATACTGCTTCTGCATCGGACCATGCGGCAAAAAAGACTGAGGATATGACGTCGGTCATGCGCATTTGTACCCTGACGTCCTGATGTCAGTCAAATGCGCCTTGACCGACGTCAGCCTTATACTTTGATATTCGGGCCGACCGAGGACAGCGGACTACCCAAGTGTAAGGACTGCAGCAATGTGAGATGAAGAACATCTATGAGTTCCACTTCACTAGATTTCATGACACTACAGGAGTAAATTTTACGATGCCAAGTTTTCAAAACACAGTGATTTTACAACAGTGATGCACAACATAAACACCACTAAAGCAATGAATAGAGCTCATCCATGGAAGGTTCATATGGAATACAGATTCTCTTCAACACAAAACAGCACAACTTTTGACTCACCTCTGACATGTGGAATGCTGCTTGCCAAAAATAAGCAAGATGTGAAAACATCTCCATCAAACAGCTCAAGATATAACAAATACAGTGGCAATGGTGTTGCAGGCAATCCCCCACACTGCTACCTGACAACAGCAGCCCTGTAGAGCTCAACCAGACCACTCACCCATCCCCAGGGAGTGACAGAAGATTGTGAAAGGCCAGTTTTACAGTCATCAGGGCTTTTGGTGGTATGAACCCAAGGCTCCTGGTAACTGATGTCTGAGCTCACACATGCAAGGGCCTGCTATGCCTTCATTGTGGGTATGCATGGCTCTTGCACATGCCCAAAAACGACTACCACAGAAACAAAGCTAATTAACGCCAGTGAACAGGATGTTCAGCCCATACGCTACATGCTTCTTCTTTACTAGGTGCTGGCACTGCAGCAGGTTAGACTTGCCTTCCTTCCACTAAGATGGGCGAGATGAAATTAACTGCTACTATTCACCCTCCCCCTCCTGACTCTTTGGGCACCCAAACTGGTAATCACTCTTGGGTCACATGGATCATAATCAGGGCTTCATCTCTCTACACCAGCGATAAAACTTTGTCAAAGGATGTGTGCAACCACAAAATATTTGCTTTCAAATTTAACATGGGCAGTACAGAAATGTTTTAGATTTGGAAGAAATGGTACTTGTGCAGTAAAATAACAGCTTGCTATTCTTACTATGGTGTGGGTAACAAAGTGACAAGTCAGATTCATATGAAACATTTTAATTAGCCTACGATACAAGTAAGAGCATCTGCCAAGTTCTGAACAGTTGCCTAAGCAGCCTCGTTCCTCACTCAGGGCTAATAAAGTCCCCTCTGACAAACTCTAACTTAGAGAGGAAAACAGCAAAAAAGTGTCAGAGCTTATTAACGATATGATATGAACAACCAACAGCTGGCCTCTTCAAATGCTGCAAGGTCCCACAATGCAAGCTAAGAAGAATTCCCAAGATGTTAAGTAAGAAGTGGTGCTTCTTGGGACTTAAAAGAATGTGAATAACTGCACTTGTGGAATTCTTGGGATTTTAGATATAAAGAAATGTTATCTGTGAGTTAAAAGAATCTGTCTGATAGTATCTATCATACTAGGGTAAGCAGAACACAAACACCATGTTCTTTTTAATGTAAAATGACAAGTGCTCATGTATATGGTTGCTGAATAGATGGTGCTAACTTTTAAAGAATCCACAGGACCACAGCACTTTTCTTGAAGGGTTGGGGGAATTCATGAAACCAACTACTGAATACTACATAAAGTACAGTGGAAGTCATACTTACACGGACATTAAAAAAAGAACCACAATCAAAACATGATGACAACACAGAAAAGGGCCACCTCAGGCTACTGTAAATTCTACCCTGACTATGTCAATCAGTGTTAAAAATATTCCTGAGGAGCATGGCAGGATGGACTTGCTACAGCAGCAAAGAAAAACAATGTTTTTTTTCTTAAGTTGAAAACTGGGTTTTGTCCTTATTGGTGCAGAGAGAATGAAAAAATACTGTTGTAAAAACAGACAAAAAAAAAAGGAGGAAAATTTTAAAATAGCCTGCATGCTTGGAATCTTTGTCAGAAATATAAACAAAAACATATTCACTATATCAGCTTAACTCTGGGTTTGTCAGGGAGTTGTTGTTTGTCTTTCGGCTTTTCCCAGTAAGGGGTCGCCACAGAGGAACTCTGGTCCGCTAATGATTGGCAGTAGATTTTTACAAAACGCCGAGGTGCCAGCTCAACGCCCAACCTTCAACGAAGGCATGCCCATTTACACACGCATGTCTTTCGAACGCTACCCAACCGCAGGGAGGACATGCAGACTCCACACAGAAGGCACTCCCAAACTCAGCCAAGAATCGAATGGGAGGACCTCTTGCTGTGAGGTAACAACGCTACTGCCGTACCACCGCGGCATACTGGGTTTGTCAGGGAGTAACTGATGGGAATTCATCTGATATCCCCAGCTAAAGCACAAGTTAGAATTTTATCTTATTCCAGGCTGCCAGTGGTACACACGTGTCCTACCAATGAAAAGTGATGATCACCTGCTATTGAATGGCTGAGTGCTGCCTCCCAGGTTAGTGAATACCTACCTGTTATACCTGACTGATAGCTTTCTCCAGTGAGCAACAACTGGGAAAAATCCCAAGCAGGAAAAAAAGACATTTTTCAGATGCTGGAATAAAAGGAGGTGAGAGGAAACTGAAGTACTACATAAAACCTATGCAGACATAGAAAGATCATAGAAACTCCATGCATACATTGACGAAAGGTAAAGACTGAATCTCAGATCCTGGGACTAAGCCACTGATCTGCTCATTACAAATGATGAAAAACCTCGTAAGTGACATCACCCCTATAAATATTTTTATGCTTCAGCCTAATCCCTAGGTTTGCCAGGGTAAATGTCATCCAACAAAAGCATGTCGGAAACTGTATGTAAACAAAAATAAAAAATAAAAAAAATTAATAATGCTCTGAAGTATAAGGCCTTATTTTGGTACCATGTTACAGTTAGTTTGTCTCTTGATCTGCCCCAAATGCAGTTTGTGTGCTACAGAAGCCAGCTGGGAAAGGGTTTGAATTTGCAGCTGATGCAATCTTTCACATCCCAGCATGTGGATGTTGGTTTAGTCTTGCCTCAAGAGCTCTGCCTGTGACAGGGACAATAACTGGGGCACTTAGTGCTAGGGACACTGAAGTGTGAACCCACTAAGGACTGCCCGTGGATTCAAACTACAATCCCGGGGGGAGTGCACGACCAAAGACTCGCACCATTTCCAATACAGTAGGCACTGCACAGCACTTTCCAGCCAGAAGGGGGGGTGTTTGGAGCATACTGAGATCACCTTGTTCCTCAATGAATAATGGTCACAATTCCTGGTTTTCATATCCATCTTCCAGTGTTATGAGATGCTAAAGGTCAAAAGGAACAAACAAGCTAATATAGATGAGGGACTTGATGGTTGCTAGAAGAGATAGTGTGGTCCATAAACATTTTAAAAGTATACAGCCTTATGGCTTAACATAGCTAAGATGCCAGTACTGCTGCCCAAACAAATCCAGCTAGCAAAGGCCCTAAAAGTCCTGCTCTACTGTCAGCCCATTCCAACCCATTCAAGATACAAACTGTACTGATGCATGTAAAACCTGAAGGAGTTCACTTGTACCTGTTCTTTTCAGCAATATCATCTAGCAGCTACAGCGCAGTCAAAGAAAATACAAGTAAATGTGTATACACTGAGAAAAATGTTATAACAACTTAAAACTAAATAAATGGGAATTGTCTATGCTGGCCACAGACACTGGATAAGATGAGAGGAAAAGTGAGAGAAAAGAACAAACAGTTCAAGAAAGCTGGTGCACAACAGAGACATGAAATTATAAATCAATACAAGCTGTTCCATGTGGAAAATTTGGTCAACTAAAGACTTGTGTATAGTAAAAGCTATTACCACAGTGATCATTTTTTCCAAGATTAAAAAGTACTCAACTTTCACAAAAATGTGTATTTATACTGCATGCAGGAAACACGTTGCCATGCTGTTAACCACAGGTGTGTCCAGAAAGTTAACCACACTGTAAGAAAATCTCAAGCAAATGAATGGCTTAATGCAACTAGCTGCACATTCCCTGCAAATCTCACACTTTCCAACCAGCTCTGTGAACTACAAATTACAGAATAGTTTTATAAGTTTAATTTTAGCTTCAAAATTCTCTAGCATAAACACAACACACACATCTATCCAAAAAATACTGCTAACCATTTCAAGTGTACATGCCAGTTAAAAATCACAAAATGAAGTGCTTGTTCTATATTTAGTAATGGAAACAAGTATTTTTCTGACTTAAAAAAACATATTTTTGTTGCTTTCTTCACCAAGTACAAATCCCATTTAACCATGTATCACATTACATGCAACAGAAATTATTTCACATCTACTGCTTCTAAACTGTTACCAATACAGCCAATCAGTCTTTCACACATTGTTTGCCTTGTACTGAATCTAGTACATGGTCAAAGTTGGTGTAAACAGAGAGCTGCTAATTTTGAAAGCAACCTATTGCAGGTGGCATTTTAAAAGAACCAAGTAAGAGCAGAGCTAAAACATAGACTCTAAGAGCTGAAGAAACCACAGAATGTGGTTAAGTTCTTTGCTGTCACATTTGTATACAAACTGGTAAAACTGGATCTATGATAATTCTACTTGATTATTTATTTGAGTTACAACTTAATGACCAGGTCGGTCAGCTGATCAAATGTACCTTTTCAGTCACAACCTGGGTACAGCAGTAAAATAAATATCAAAGCATGAGCAATAACTAAAAGTTAAAAGGAAGTAAACAATATACAGCAAATGCCTAAAAATACAAACCATGCATACATTACATAGCAACTGCAATAAAGAAAGTAATTAGATTAGCATGGAGAATAAGAAAACCAAGTAATTAAAAGGAATAATTTGAGCAAAGCATTTTAACTGCATAAAAACAGTGCGATTCACCAAACTTAACAGGATGCTCAGATGCAGCCAGAGTAACAGATATGAAGGGAAGAATGGGAAATTTCTTTAACGGAGACTGTCAATAAGCTGCCTGAACACAACTGGTTGAGAACGAACACTTAGCTTGTATCAGATCTCTGTATGCGCCAGAGTGTAATGTGCTTCTGTAGGGAATTTCTTCCTTCACTGCTGCTGCGTCACCTTGGAGGTAGAAGAACATAAAAGTCTATGGAGTTCTTGCCAATCACATGGAATATACATGACACAAAACATCTCTGTATGCCCAGACTGTAATGTGCTTCTGTAGGGAATTTCTTCCTTCACTACTGCTGCATAACCTTGGAGGCAGAACATAAAAGTCTATGGAGGTCTTGCCAATCACATGGAATATACATCACACAAAACCATTTATTACAATGTTTGCAGGTAGGTTTTAGGAGAAGGTTCTTATTGAAGCTTTTTTTTCCCTCAAGCCTGATTTTGTACAGAGCTTTCAATGGAGCAGCTGATTGGGGAAGCATATGAAGAGACAGCTATCCCTGACATACAGGGCATTGTCAGACCCCACTCTGATGGACCTCCTGCATATCCACAAAACAAACAGCACCAGAATTACTCATTCTAAACACTTAAACCTTGCCTGTGGTATAAATATGACTTGCTGGACAGACAGGTATGTATCCCATTGACTACCCACCCTCTATGGAACAGGCTCTCCATCCATGTGAAGCAGAGTTCTTCTCCAACCTAATTCAAGTGCAACCAGGACAATTAGATGGGGTACAGGAAATTCATCCCTGGTTTGGCACCTATATCTCTAATGGACACAGGCAACTTTGTAAATGATTCATCTCCCAGGCCCCTTCTTACACTTATCAAGAGTATCAGAACTTTTCAGAGATTTGGGATGCATGGCTAGGCTTAAAAAGGTCCTTGTGGTCATTAGCCTAGGAAACACCTATGAACCTATGAAAAGCTACAACTTCACTCCCTTGAGATAAGCTGGAAAGGGAACATATATGTTTCCAAAAGGAGGGACTGTGGATAGGCTGACCCTGACAAAGGAGGACCAAAAATATAGGAGAGGGCATAACATTTAGACATAAGGTGCCAGGTTCACTATAGACATAAGAAAATACGTTCTCATACAAGCAGTGAGCATATGGATGGGTATTTCACAATATGTGGTGGATGCTTCGAATAAAAAGTTTCAAAATTTTCAAAATGAGGTGGCTTATGTGTCAAGTGTTAGAAGGATGGGATGTTATGACCAGCAGAGCACTACTTCTACAATAGGGAAGATGTAAGCAAGCTTACCAAAAGTAACTGTGTGAGAAGGATATTATGACATAATATGCATGTAAGTAGGAAGAACAAACAAATCAAAAAGAATTATTCTTTCTTCAACCAGGTACTCTCATTAACATTAAGCTTTTCAATATGTCTAAAATTGTGAGCCAAATAGTTCTACCTTGATTCCACATACTCAAGCTCAATATATTTTGTGTTTCCTATGGATCCATTTAATGCTATCTCACCTCCTTAGAGGTTCATAGAAAGTTACTAGGCTGGCAGCCGTAGAGCCTTTATAAGCCTAGCCATGTTAATTCTGGGTTGCCCCAGTTGTCCTCAGACAGATGTACTTTACAGATCAGCACCGACTACCCCTGTTCATGAGGGACATGGGTACCATCCCTGGGGTAAATTTACAGTCACCCATCCATTTGTCTAGGTTTTTCTTGAATAGAGTCATTGAGGAGCTCTGCTTCACATGAATTGGAAGTTTACTCCAGATCAACGGCAATCTCTGGGAAACACACCTATCTCTCCAGAATGTTGTGTTAATGTCACTGGCAAGATTGAGATCCCTAGAGTGAGTGACTGTAATGCCATTTGATTGTGGATGTGCAGCATTTTCATCAGGTTTGGATGAGAGACTGCACTGCAGGCCAGGCGCAAGTCACCTTTCAGTAACCTATATGATACAGAGTACAGTGACAGGGCTTTCAGTCTAGCCACACAGGTCATGGTTTGGAGGCCCTGTATCTTCTTAGTGAGAAACCTCTGTGGTCTCTCCAGTTGCTGCAAGTGTCTGGTGAAATACATGCAGAAGGGAGCAATGTACTCTATTAATGGTCTGATTAGGGTTGAGTAAAGTGGGGTTCTAACATCCTAGAACCTTAATGCGATGCCATTACTTATGAGATGTGCAATGTATAAAGCTTTCCTTACCACAGCAGAAACCTGGTGGTCAAAGTTCAGATTGCTGTCGACCTGTGTTCCCAGATCTCACACCAATGGGTTTGAACTTAGAGGGGTACTGTCAATACTGTAATTAGTGGGGAATTCCGCTTTGCCAAACTGGATAATAGTGCACTTTTTTGCGTGTAGTTTCAAACCATGACTTTGCCACCAGTCATTTGTTTGTGTTGACCCCTCCTGTAATATGTTAACTTTGTTACTCAAGGATTGTGCAGAGTTTACAGTCATCACTGAACTTAGCAAGCCAAAGGCCGTCTGCTTTAGCCTGGACTTCCAAGAAACAGATTCCAAACAGTAAAGGGTCCAGTACAGATCCTTCCATTAGACCACTGGTGAGGGGTCTACTGGTAGAGGTGGAATCACCAAATTTGACATTGTGTGTTCTGTGGGTGAGCCAATTAACTAGCCATCTTGTGATGTAAGGGTTTAACATCTAGCTGGGAGTTTTTCAATGATACCCTAGTGGGGGTCTGTGTCAAAGACTTTGGCTAGGTCCAGATAGGTGGCACTGTCTTACCTTCATCTAGGGTTTTGGTGACTTTCTTAAAAAGTCTACCATGTTCAGTAAGCACAGTCTACCCTTAACAAAGCCAAACTGGGTTGGGTCTAGAGATTGAAGGTCACCCATGTCCTTGTTGATAAGGTCCATGATGATCCTTTCCATGGCCTTGCAAATGAGGCTGGTTAGACTTGTGCATCTATAGTTCCCAGGTTGATGGCCCCCCATTATGCAAGGGTATTACTGTTGCTGTTCTCCATTCTGCTAGTACAAACCCAGTTCTCAGGCTATGGTTAAACAGAATGGCAAGTGAGTCAGCTAGGTCCTGTTTTAGATTGCTTAGTAAACAACTTGAGTTGTTATCTGGTCCCACTGAGGCCATGTTTTTGGCCTTGGAGAGCGCAGATATGATGATCTCTAGAGATGCTAGGTAGAGAACTGGTGTCGGGTATATTTTGGGTATGTCTGGTGGGGATAGGGGGTGACATTTGCAACAAATCTGTCAGCTTGCAGGTTGGCAATTTCATCTGGTATATTGTGAATGGTACTATCTACTACCAATTCACTGCACAGCCAGGCGTTCCCTTTTAGATTTCAGAGGTAGTTAATGTCTTATGACTGTCCTTGGCTAGGGATATTATTTTAGCTTCATAATTAGCTTTAGAGAACTTTACAAGACTTCCAATTTGCTCGTTCAATCTCTGAAGGGAATTCTTCCTCTGCAGAGGCAGTTGCCTCTTGTTATTTTGTTATACAATCTGTTTATACTAGATCTCTACTAAGGTGGCGTGTTTTTTCGGGACAGCCTGATTTTAATCTAGTCAGGTACAGCCGAGTCTATACAGTTGCTAAGATGATTATACAAGGTATTTGTGTACATCTCTGTATAGTAGCCATGTTTGCCTGTGATTGCAGGGGGTATAAAACTTTTTATACTATCACTTAGTAGGCTGTAGTTTGCTCTGGAAAAATTCCTTAGTTGTTTTGATTCCTTTGGGGGTGTAGGGTCCAACAATTACTTCAAATGAGACTGATTTATGGTCTGACCTTACCAGGGAGGGCATCACACGGGAGCAATGCAGTAACCACCCATGTTGGTGAGTACTATGCGACGGACATTACAGTCCCTTGTGGGGGTGAAGACTGTTCCAGAGCATTTGCATGGACAAAGTCCATGAACCTCTGGGCAAGCATGTTTGAGCTCATGTATTTTACCCAGTTGATGGAGGGATAATTGAAATCTTGCATGACTAAAGTGTTGGGCTATATGGAGACTGACTCCAGTAAGTCCAGGGAGGCATTGACCTTCTCTTGGTTCATGGAGGGGGACCTATAGCTAGCAATGATAAGGTGTTTTCCCTGTAGCAGTAGTTCAAGACAGTCGTACTGACTGACCAATTTCAAAGTGTACTTGGCTTTAATGAAGATGGACACATCTCCTCCTTTCTGAGGTCTGAACATGTGGAAGTCATTGTAGCCGTGTACAGCTGGGGTGCTCTCTGCAGCCTTGAAACATGTTTCAGTGACTGCCACAGACATCAGCATCATTCCAAGGTGAGAAGTGTTTCCAGGGAGTGCAGTTTTGTGTTTACACTACTAGCATTAAGCAGCAGAACCTTGAGTTTGTCTTGAGTGGATTTTGCTACGTTGGAAATTTTGTCATTTTTGACATTGTCGAAAAAAAGGCATTATGGGGAGGCAGGCACCTTAGCCAGTATCCAAAAGCCTAGGGGAGAAAGGTGGAGACCATCTCTGGCAATGCAGTGTGGCCTATCAACCATGTCTTCCAAGGCTGACAAATACTGGATCCCCTGGAATGACACCAAAAGCTAAGCCAATTGCTGAAGTCAATCATTTTTTTTTTATACTGTGGCATCATCCTGGGTGCAGGCAGAATGCTGCTTAGGGCTACAGTCATACCTGCCTGGGATACACACATTTACTTCTTGATGATTGACATTTAACCGGGTTGGTCCAGCTGAGCCAAAGGCCCGTTTTCAGTGGACACCCGAGGAGAAAAGCTCCAGTAACATATAGTAAAGTTAACAGTAGATAAAAAATAAAAATATACAGTGAAACAAAGTAAAAGCAATATATATGTAAAAAAACACCAGAACAACCGATCCTAAGAGGAAAAAGTTGTGACCGCTGACAAAAGAGTAAATTCAAATGAAAAAAAAAAACAACTGCAGCAGTCAACAAGTATGGCAATGCTTGAAAAATCACTAACGTAAAAATATAAATAAACGATATTTATTGTGAATGGTAACCGCTTTCACTATGCTTCATCAGACCATATAACATACTCATGGTAAGCATTTAAAAAATGTGTAGTACTGTTTTGTTAAGGGTAGACCAAAACTTATGTGAATAGGATTTGTTAAGGAGTTGAACAGAGTTACAATACGATTTTTTTGTCTTTGTTGACTAGTTTTTTTACTAAATTGCATAGTTCTCTAGATTTATTAAGTTCTTTAGTTTTATGCCATGCTTTCCAAGTGCCATCCCCTTTATGTATAAGTGATTGAGTATCCTTAGAGAGCCAGGGAGCATAGAAAAAAAGAGAAAACACCACAAGGGTAAGGTACCTCCAAGCAAAAACCGTATCTCTGGACCGTGTTGATTCTCTCGACCAGGAGAAGACGTTCCCCCTACTAAAATCTAGACAGTCTCTCTCTAACTTTTTCTTTTTAGCCTGCATCAACCTATTATCCAACAATGCTTGGGAGAAGTTAATTCAGTAAAAACCTCTTCTTTTTGAGTGGTGTTATCAGGAGGCTTAGCTGATGTTCTAAATCATTAGCTTCTATGTTAAGTTCCTCCTCTATTAGATCATATTGTTCTATTACAAGTTTCATGTAGCTGCAGCTTGTTTCAAAGTTAAGTCTCTGCCACTTGGAAAGCAGCAGGGGATATGTAGAGCCAAATGTTGGCATTTTCAAAATGCGGAGACCCTTCGGGACTACTTTAAAGGAGATACAAGCCTTCATATGCTTTTTTTGCCATTGAACATTTTTAATCTTTGTTAAAACATCTTCTAGCTTCCTCATTAATTGTAGAGCATTGATTTTAACAGTCTCGCCTTCATGTCTCATTGCTGTGTTAGCTAATTCCAGATATGATAGCCGTAAATCGGATTACCTTCCGTTAACAGAAGTTGTTTAAATATTCCAGTATTCACATTGGTATTAGCAGTTCCAGCTGATTGTAATCGGGTTTCTTCTGTCATGTCCCTGGGTGTAACCAATGAACTCCAAATACACAGAGAAAACACCACAAGGGTAAGGTACCGCCAAGCAAAAACTGTCCAGAACCAAATGTAGAAGAATGGCGGGTACTCCACAACAATCGAAGCAAACCACTGAATGTATATTAAAATATACTCTTTATTCCATAAAGTAAGCGCTTTCGCGTCTCCAAAGATGCTTCTTCAGACTTAAAACAGTAATAAAGCACTCCAAATCCATTTAAATATGGCATCACTTCTAGTAAAAGCCAATAAAATGCCTATTAAAAAACACATGATAAACGCTCTTAAAGCCACAATTCTACTATAATGCTACTCTATATGCACATTATCATACAAACAACATATAGTAATAAAAAATAATATATATATATATATATATATATATATATATATATATATATATATATATGCATGTGTATAAAAAGGGGGGTGGGGGACAAAATGCAGGGAGCATAGTTTGCTTTGATTCTAGTTTTTCTGAAGGTAGCAAGGGAGTTCAGAGTGTTGAGAAAGATGTTGTTGAACTTGTTGACTGCATTATTGAGAGGGATGTGTCTGAGGAAGGACCAGTTGAAACTAGACAGTATGGAGTTAAATAATGTGTTGTTAAAGTTAGAGATCTTACTACAATCTCTGAAGAGGTGAGGTTTGTGTGAGTGGGTTGGGTGCCACAGAATGGAGGTGGGGAGATGATCACTTAAGCAGTTTGGTTGGGTAGTGGGGCTATGATAAAGGTGAGGGGAGTTGGTAAGAATCCAGTTGATGGTGGAGCTGGATAATAAGTTTGTGTGGAAGTGGGTAGGGGATGTTATGAACTGATGGAAACCGTGCAAGTTGATGCTAAGATGGGGGGAGTCAGTTTGTAATTTGGACCAGTCCACGTTAACATCTCCAAGGATGAGAGTTTCATAGTTGATGGTGTGGCTAAACCAACATAGAATATTTTCTAGGGTGGGTATTTTATTACCAGGGGGGGTATAGATGGAAGCAATTGAAAGCTTCTTGTGTGAGTTTAGATGGCAGTTTAGGATGATAAGTTTAGCTAGGTTGAAGTCGGGAATGGGGATGGAGATAGGTGTGAGGTTTAGGCCATATGAAGTAGCTTAGAAGGCTGTGAGGTTAGAAGTGAGAACTATTGAAGCCAGAGTGCAGTTCACAGGAGGAAAGATTACAGAAAATAGGCAAGGGGGGTACAGCAGGCGAGAGCTGATAGACAGTAAGCCAGTTAGGGGAACTAAAGGGGAGTATGCAGGTCATAGTGGAGAGAACAGAACATAATCTGAGAGTTCAGTCATGTCTCTTTTCATATAGTCCAGGAAGGTACGTCTCAAGGCATTCACCCCAACATGGACAATGACAGAGTCAAAACAGTACTTGCTGAGTGGCTCCAGTGCATATGTGATCTGATGGATCCTGGCAGCTGACCATGACCTTCTTATCCAGCCTGGTGAGCAGACATCTGTGTATCTCACTATGGAGTCTCCTATGACCAAGACATTAGGTTTTGAGGTGTTTTAACTTGGAGACTTATCTGGTGAGACACTGACGTATGTTTTATGTGCAGTGGTTTCTATACACGTTGAGGTGTGTGCAGATAATTTGTGCTTGGGAGGTCTCTGATCTTTTGACTGACTACTAGTGAGTACCTCAGCACAAGTGGGTTTATGTGTTGTGTCCTGAACATGAGCTGACAACCTGTTTGATGTTTTGTTTTTTGTTAAGTGAGAGGATGGCTTCCAAACTGATAATGAAAATACATCTCTCACATACAGTATTTGTTACTGGACTAAGTGATTGTCTGTCAGTATACATGAGGCAATTACTACATTCTTTCAGAATGCCATGGTCAATCAGGCTGGCTGGAGAAATTGTGGGAAAGTGACCATCCACAAAGGCAGGTTTAACCATAGTACTGTTGGGGAGTGGATAAGTGTCGCTCTCCTACTTTGGACAAAATACAAGAGTCTTCATGGGTTCTGTTCAAGCAGCTTTATTCTATACAAAACACATCACTATAAAGGTTTACTGATTTTAACTTAAGTAACTTATATACAAACTAACAAATGCAATCATGCATGCTCTCACTGTGGCTGCCCTTACAAAATGGCACTAGGGAGTGCATGTGTCTGGAATTTAAATGTGGATGTATAGCCTTGACATGCTTCTTAAAGATACAGCACACACCACTTGCAACCTACATCCCTCTCTTTGAGAATTAGATCCGACGAAACTGCAAGTATAGTTAGCATGCAAAGATCATCGGCAATTCTTAATCATGCATTATACAATATTAAGTACACACACACACACACACACACACACAATTATATGTGTATATATATATATATATATATATATATATATATATATATATATATATATATATATATACACACACACACACACACACACATATAAAATCATGTCCACGTTGCTGCATATTTGACACTTGCCCATATTGTGTGACATAAAACTGGGAATTAAATTTAGCACGTGGAACTGCCTCTGCAAAATGTTTGACCTGTGGAATGCCTGGAACATTTTCTGGAATGGAATCAGAATTTTGAACACATTCCTGTATAGAAGCAGTGTCCGATTCATTCTTAGAATTGAAGTTTGCATCACAGAAACAATGTTGTGAAGGAGAGGACGGTTCTGATACAGAAAGAAAACTTTTCTAGTTCCTCCTATATTCTACACCTTCTGAATCTACCAAGTACGAACTTGGCTTGGCACAGATGCCTGTAATCTGTCCAATTTGATCAAAACCTTTCGTTGTTTGGATTCATACAGTCTCCTTCCCTCAAAGGATGATCTGCTCAATCAGTTGTAACTAGATTTCCGAATATTACGCTTCTTAACCAATTCAGCCTTGATGGTTTCACTGTTCTTAGGTTTAGACTTCAATAAACTGGAAGTAATGGGTAGCATAGTTCTAGTTTGTCTGTAAAGCAATCTTTGGGCAGGTAAGCCAAGAGGTATGCTTCTGAGATTAAGCAAATTTAGAAACACATTGGTATTGTCACACTTTGTCCTTTCAAGTAACTGCTTTGCATTCTGTGCTGCACGTTCAGCTAGACCATTTGACTGAGGATATTCAGGACTACTTGTGACATATACAAAGTCACAGTCTTTTGAAAATTTCCAAAACAACTGGATAGTAAATTGAGTACCGTTGTCAGAAAGACGTTTGTGTGGACTACCATGAACTGAGAAATGACGTTTCAGCTTAGTAATAATAGCTGTAGATATTAGGTTAGATAGTATTAGGTTAGATAGTAGATCAATCTCAAACCAATTTTAATAAGAGTCTTCCAAAACTAAGAAGTGTCGATTGCTCCACTCAGATATCAGCTGCAACTGTTGACCACAGTAGTTCAGGAACTGGACTTAGCTGAAGTGGTTCTCTTTGCAAATGCAGTCTAGTATTACTGCATACTTAACAAGATGAAAGTACTTTATCAATGTCTTTTCGTAATGAAGGCCAAAATACTAATTCTCTCACTTTTCTCTTAGCAGATGCAGAACCTGGGTGATTATGATGCAGCATCTGGATATATTCTTGTTGTAAGGAAGCAGGAACAACTTTAGGACCATTGAAAATAATGCCATCTTCCTTCAACAATTCATCTCTGTAGGAAAAGTAGGTTTGCACTTCAGGTGGTATACTAGATTGCTATGACGGGTGTCCAATATTAATGTAGTGAGTAAGCTTCTGCAAAACTGGAACAATTTGACTGTGTTCTCTCAATTCATCAAGTCTAGTGGTAGAAAAATTATGCACTGCCATCACATCAAAGTCAAAATTCTCTGTGTCAAGCTGATCTCATATTTCTGGGGAATGTGAATAAGGTATCGGCCAAATAAAGCAATTTGCCTTTCATGTAGACCATTTTGAAATTGTACTTTTGAAATTTAAGCATCATTCTTTGCAACCTCGCTGGAGTGGAATACATAGGCTTCTTTAGAATAGTAACTCAAGGTTGGTGGTCAGTCACAATCTGAACAGCTGAAACACAAATATAATCATGAAACTTAGAACATGCAAATACTACTGCCTTTGCAATTAGAGCATACTGCATTTCAATTTGGGTTAGTGTTCTAGATGCAGAGGCTACTGGTCTGCCCTCAAAGTATAACTGCACCAAGACCAAATTTTGAAGCATCACAGGAAAGAGTAACTGGCTTGTTTACATCATAATATCTTAATGTAGGTGGGGTGAGAATTTTCTGGTTAAGGTCTTCAAATGCCTTCTGGTGCTGTCCCAACCATGACCATACAAAATTTTTGCTCGTTAACTCTCTTAAAGGTGCTACTCACTGAAGTCTGGTATAAACTGTCCTAAATAGTTGACCATGCCTAGAAACCCTGTACAGCTTGTACATTACCTGGTGCTGACATCTCAAGAATAGCTGCTTCCTTGGTCAAGTCTGGTCTCAAGTCTGTACTCGTGAACAAATATCCTATGTATGTAACTTCTGGAAGTGTGAATTTGCACTTCAGAGGATTGAGCTTCAAGTTTACTTCACATGCTCTATCTAAAACTTTCTTGAGGTTTCTATCATGCTCTGCTTCACCACTGCCTCCAACTAATAAATCATCTACTATTATGGAACAAGGATAACCTGAAAAAATTTGCACCATTGCTCACTGAAAGACTACTTACAGAATTTATTTCAAATGGCATTCTTAGGAATCTGTATCTGCCAAACAGAGTACCAAACGTAGTTAGAAATGAAGATTTGTGATCAAGCACCACTTACCAAAATGAACTCATTGCATCCAAGACAGAGAAAACAGTGGCATTCGGTATTAGGGCTGCGACATCTTCGACTGTGAGCACTAGATGATACGTTCTTTTTAATGCTTTGTTCAGATCTCCTGGGTTAATACATATTCTGATTTCATCTGAGCCTTTTTTGTGAGCTGCTACCACAGACGATACCCACTCAGTTGGTTCTGCGACTGGACAAATCACACCTTGCTGCACCACTTTATCCAAATGAGTTTAAACATTATCCTGCATAGCTATCGGAACTCTTCTTGCTGGTCTGACTACAGGACTGACCTCTGGATCCAACTTCATGGAATACACAACTGGAAGTTTGCCTAACTCACTGAAAACATCAGCATACTCTGAGAAAATGGCTTTAGAAAAATTAGAACTTGGAAATGCACTTACATGATGAACCTCTTTAGCAAAAGAAAGCAGATTCATTCTTAAACTGTCTGAGACCCAATAAAGATTACACGGGTCTTCAGACTGGATAGAACAAGTTGTAACAGTTCTCGACCAAATAACATGAAAGCATCACTGAACCTTCAGTTTGAATTTCTTCACCTCCATAAGTAACAAGTCTCGCACTACTGGCTAGCTGTTCATTAGATCTCACTTTAGCAAATGTGTCTGCTTAAATAACAATACACTTTGAACCAGTGTCTACTTTGAGCCCTGTGGATTTTCCATTAATCCGGACAGTACAGAACATTGCGCTTCTTGTTAATAAATTCACTGCATAAACTCTTTCCATCAAGCACTGATACACCATCTACATAGAAAGCTGTCTGCTTCACCTCTACTTGATCAACTTGCTTCTTTGTAAGACCTTTCTTTACAACTGTGTGAGGCTTACTTGATTTACAAATCTTTTGGAAGTGGTTCAATTTTTTATACTTGTAGCATTGCTGACCATATGCTAAGCACCTCTCTTCTTTTAGACTCATGATTTGCACCACAATTCCGACAGTTAATAATAAACCTGGACTTGGGTTTTGCTGATTCATGCTTGCACTGCATGGAGCTAGAGCATGCTCCTTTCTTAGAACTTGCTGGAAAGCTACGTGTCTTCCCTAGAAATCTTGTAGCTGCCACATACTTGGGTCTGCTTTTGTCTGCCAAGTGTTGCATACTGTCTACATTTGCTCTCGAGCCAATTGAACTCATGCTCTTGTCACTTGCAAGCATACTCGTGTATTTTTCTGTCACCTCATGGATTTGACAAATCTCAATGGCTTTACTCAACGTTAAATCACTATCACGAAGCAAAATGTTTCTCACAGCAGCACTGTTAATACCACACACAAACCTGTCCTTTATCAGCTCATCTTTTAAGTCACCAAACCAACACGTTTTTGCTCTGTTTCTCAGGTCAGTTATGTAAGTTGCACATGTTTCCCCTGGTTTCTGATCTCTCGTGTAAAGCAAATGCCTCTCTAATATTTTTTGAAGAAGGTTACACATTTCTCTGAACTTGCGCTTCAAACACTCTGGGTCTTACCTTGATTCAGCTTGTACAACAATATGACAACTTTCACCTTCTCCTTCATATACTGCAGGTGTATGCACAATCTATGGCCTCTGACCCAGCTAGGTTTAGCAAAATGAATGCCCTGGTGCATGCATCTCTATTTGTATAAGCTGCTTGTAGAGAAATATCATACTCTTGCTCAAATATTCTCCAATTCTTTTCTCTATTCTGATCAAACACAAGTGGTAGGGATTTTTGAAATCCGTCTACCATATTAACACATACCAGCGAAGGGTTTTGCAAATATGTACAAACATACACTCATGCATATATGCCAGAAACTTATGCCAGTAGTATCTTTGTCCAATACTTTTGTACTTCTAAATTTATACCTTTTGGGCTTTTCAAAATAAGGCTAACGAACAAACTTGTAGTACTTCTGAATAACTGGACTTTGCAAAATAAACTTCTCGGGCACTTTAACACTCTTGTAATATCGTTCAGAAGGCTAAATGCTAAAGTCATTTATCATTATTTTGCCAAAGTCATTTATCATCATTTTAAGAATGATCTCAAACATCTTTAGGATGCAAGTGAAAAACTCTCGGGCACTGTAACATTCTTGTAATACTGTTTTTGCAACAAATCTCCTCTTAACAGTGAAAGAAACATATAAAATGACTACACAATGTAAATAAACTGGACCTTTCATGCCGTAAACTCAGTAACATTTTGAAGTAGTTGCACTTTGCGAATAACTTCATACACCACACTGAAATGTCCCCAAAATAGCGGTACCTTGCTAGGCAACTCTTTACAGTGCAAGAAACACTCTGTAATGGTGGCACTTTGTGAATAGACACACCCAGCACAAGAAACTTTTCGAAATGGCTATACTTTGACTGTATTTCATAAAATACTTGTACTTTGCACATAATAAACTGTTTGAAACACATACACAGTAATAAGCACACACACTTTGAGATACTTTGAATAACTTTAGTTATGTCCTTGATACAATATGAATTCGTAGTTATGCCAAAACATAGCACTTTGCCAACACGCATGCAGTCACCTTGCTTTATTTTTGCTTAATGTGCCTTTTTTTCCTCTCGTTTTGCCTTATTATATTCATTTTGCTCGTTTAAGCCCTTTTCATGCCTAATGTACTTTTCTTGTGCTCATTTTACATTAAATCAAAAAAAGGAAAAGAGCCAGCACAAATCCTGTTGGAAAATAAGTGTATTAAAAAAATACACATGATATACACCATAATAACAGACTGCATATACACATGCAAAAAAACAAATTACACAGACCGGTTTCGGCTAAACAGCCTTCCTCAGTGTAACAAAAATAATAAAGACCATTGCATTCAGAAGCAGCCCATAAATATATAGGCGTACAATTAGAACAGAGACCAATGAAAATAATATAAAAATTAGATAATCAAAACTGTTCATTTAAACCTGGAGGAAAAAGCCCACCCAGTTTGACAATCCACTTTTTTCTTTGATGTCTAAAACTTGATGTAAACCAGCTAGATCATTGTTTTTATGCACAATACAATCAATAATAGTAAATTTAAATGAACCAGTCCGATGATTACAAATATGCTTATACAGAGCACTAGTTTGCTTATGTATCCTAATATCACTCAAGTGTTCACTAATTCTAAGCCTGAAAGGCCTAGAAGTTTGTCCCACATAAAAAGCTTGACAAGAGCAACTAGCCAAGTAAATAATCCAAGCTGAGCTGCAATTGCCAAAAAAATCTATGTCATAAACCTTTGAAGTGTCTTTACTAGAAAAACAAATGGTTTTATATATGTGTGAACAACTTGAGCAATGACCACACGGATGACAACCTACTAACGTCTGCCCAGTGATGATCCTTTCTGTCAATGTTTTATCTGACCGAGCCCTTTTATAATAGCTAAACAAAGACCCCAAGGATCTGCCCCTACGAAAAGAAAAAGCACATTTATCGTCCAAGATGTCCATAAAAGGACCCTGCCCCCCCAAAAAAAATGTTCCAGTGTCTGGAAATAATATCCATAAAGGATTTGGTATTTTTGCCATAAGTAGTAACTAGACTAGCCTGTGACTCCTGAGCAGAAACCCGTTCCTTATATCTTAATAATTCAGATCTATCCTGTATCCTCGGGCTCTAAATCTGGCACATATATCCAATTTAGAGAGCTCATGAGTGGCAGTACTAGAACATATTCTTTTGACCCTGAGAAATTGAGACTTTGGGATATTTCTGATGACATGTTGGGGGTGGAAGCTAGACGCATGTAGTAGAGTGTTATATTGAGGAAATTTGCGGAACACCTGTGTTTCTAAAGTATTAGAAGGAGTACATGTGACCAAAACATCCAGAAATGTAATCTCTTGTTAATGCCAAGTTAATTTAAACTCAATACCCCAAATGTTTTCATTCAGGTATTCCACAAATTCCTCAAGATACCCAGCTTCAGCCCTCCACACAAGCCAACAGTCAACAGTCATCAAGATATTGTCTCCAAATATCCATTTCATCAAGGTAAGTATTATGGCTTCTATCATAAATGAGTGCCTCTTCTATACAGGCCATAAATAAATCAGCATATATGGGGGCAAAAGATGCTCCCATTGCCGTGCCACGAACTTGCCAAACACATTGCTGCTGGAAATAAAAAACGTTCTTATCCAGAACATATTCAACTAAACATACTAGAAAGGTGTTAAATCCTGGTCTATATAAATTAGCCCTGTCAAGCCAATACTGAAGTGCTATTAGGCCCGCCCAATGAGGGATATTAGTATACAGGGAGGTGACATCCAAAGTACACAACAACCATTCAGATTCCAATTGGAGATCCAAAATAATTCCCCAAAACTGTGTTGCATCTTGAATCCGTGACCGTATATGAGACAACAAAGGTTTCAGATGTTGAGTAAGGAACTCAGAGGGGTTCTGTTAATGAGCCCCTTCCAGAAACAATGGGTCACCCAGGGGGATGAACAGGGTCCTTATGGATTTTGGGCAATAAGTAGAGGTATTGTTGTTTGGGATGGTCTACCTTCAAATGAAAACAAGTCTCTTTAGGGGTAATACCCTCTTTGACTGCTTTGTCCAAAAAACTGTCAATCTCAGACTTGAATTTCATGGTGGGATCTAAGGGCATGATCACATAATATTTACAATCCATTATCTGTTTAAGACCTTCCTGATAATAATCCATTCAATCTAGGACCACCACCGCTCCTCCATTGTCAGCTGGCAAAACAACAATGTCATTATTAGACTTAAGTTCTGCTATACAGAGGCATTCTGCCCTCGTAATATCATGCATCACACCATCTTTGCCAAGCTGCAAATGCAAATCCCTGAGGACTCTGTTCTGAAAAATGGAAACAACTGGTGACATGGGGGGTTTGAATGTAGATTTCCGAAAATGGAAAGTATCAACAAAATCATGAGGGGCATCCTAGTCCTTGAAAAACAAATGTAAATTGAGCAGGTGACAAAAATTGACAACATCCTGTGCAAACTCTTGTTTGGGTACATTGAAACAAGGCACAAAACTTAAACCTTTGTTCAAGATTTTTATTTGTAAGTCAGATAAGGCATAGGATGAAATATTATGTACATTGGTAGAACCATTTAATTTTGAATTATCATCCTCAGAATACCCTCCAGATCTGGAGGACCCTTATGTTTCCTCCCCCCTCTTCTTGACTTAGCTCTAAAGGGTGACCCGAATTATTGGTTGTAAAGTTCCTCTTGGAAATTGGTGACCTGTTTGGCTGTCTAACCATTCAGTGTTGGACGAAGTGTCCTCACCAGATGCAAGTACATCCCTGCTTCTTTTCTTAAGAATGGGTTTCATTCTTTTTGATTTAATTGATTTGCAATTGGGCGTCAAAAAACTGACATTCTTATGCATCTCAAATGGTCTCCCTCTATCAAAATCATCAAGGTCCCTATTAAACTTTCTAATTTTCCTCTCCTTCAAAGTATTTTTCTATTTCCAAAAGGTCCTTACCTAACTGACTCACCCCAGACACACAGCATGGCAAATCCTGAAATTTCACTAGCCCCTGACCAAGAGTTTCCACTTCACAATTTTGTTGTTGTATAGTCCTTTCATAATATGCCACAAGAGCATTAACAAAACCTATAGAGGCCTGTTTTTGAACTGTCAGCCAATCATGAAGCAAAGTCTGATCAGCTTGTGGTACTAAGGGCTGAAGCTTCACACGAAGCCCTCTAGGGGAGATTTGTTTATATTGATATGCCTTAAAGAGCCGAAGATGTCATACATTACTTCTAAGATGCTTAATCTCCTTCATTAATTTGGAAAAAGCCATTTGACATTCATATGTCAGATCAGTGCTGGGATTCATCGGACCACCAGATACCTGCTACGAGGCCAAACCAAATATTCCCAAATCATTGGTGTCAGAAGACAAACCCCTAATAATAGAAGCCAAGTCCATAATCACTTAATATAAATCAGAACAACCCAATGTGTGTCACCAAACCATAAAAAGTAGGCCCAATAACAAAAGCACACTGGCTTTTATAAAAAATGTGGTTCAAGATACGATCCGTATATATTAAATGAGGCGCCGTCAGTGCTATCAATAGCCTTGATCCCAAACCAAACATGTTTAAACATCCCATAAAACAGCTATGCACCATTAAGGTCAACCCAAAAGATCTTAAATGACATATATGAAAAATCAGATCCAAACTTATCGAACCACAACCAACAAAGGCCAAAGGAGAGGAAACACTACAACATCCTAGTTGCCCAATACCAGTATTAATAATCAGGCATTCACATACCAGGGTTGTCCCCCGTCATCAATGTAAAATACAGATTACTTAAATCCCAGCATGAAATAGCAGTCCCAAGAATCCCAATCCTAATGAATGGCACAGAAACATCCAAACGCTTGCACCATAAATAATATAAGAATAAAAAGGCTGCAGTGGAAACCCACAACCATACTAAAGCAACATCAATATCCCATGTATAGTGTAGTTAGTGATAATATAGGACCTGATAGGAAAATTATACCAAAATTTATTCTTATGTAAAAACATATACAAACATTCAAAACAGAGCAAAAATGAAGCTCAATAATGGACCCTAATAATTCTAAGACATCTACCATCATATGTGTGAAAAATGTGCTGGGTTATAACAGCATTGTATCAATAGGGTTGCATAAAAAAGCGAAACCCCAAATAATACAAATAATGAATCAAACATTAGCTTCGCAATTATCACAGAAAAATAGCCACTTGAAATGCAGAACAGCCCTTGTTAACAAAAAAAATCAAAAATACAACTTCTTTATCATTGAGAACATCCAAATGTCAAAAGTTCTTATTCAGTATCTTGAGAAAGCCAAATGAAGACCCCCTCGAAGTTGAAATTGTCATAAGTTGTCTGTCCGCATTTCCAAATGGTTGCTAATGCCCTCCAATATACCCTGTAATAAAGAAAGTATCTGAACCAAAAATCCACATATCATACGATGGAAAGATGCGTAACTATGTGAAACACAAAGTTCCCAAATCCGTAGAACTTGGTAATTCACTCCCTTGACACTATCTCATTATTATTAAAAGTCCTGATGTTAAAAAGAACTTTTTCAAAGTGCCGCCATGAAATAAGCAACCACTGAGTACAAATGAACTTTAATACACAGGACCCAAAAAAATAAAGGACCCTATATATGATTAATTAACTATATATCTGTTAGAACAAGAGCCATCGCCCAAATGGTAGAAAAGTGAACATTCCAAGTTCCCCAATAGTCATAAAAATAAGCAAACAATACTGAATCCAACTGGGATACAACCGGCCTTGATAAAACGCCCAAATCCAAATGCCAACGGCTGCTCGAATATTTTGCACTCAGCAAAAGAAAAACATCCGAGTGCAAACCAAAAAAAGTGGAAAGTAAAAAAACTCAGTCTCTGTCCTATGAAAAATATATCCCAATGTAGCTAACCAAGCCACCAAAATGAAAAAACAGCCAAACAGGAAGGTCGCCAACAGCGAGTGAGAAATGAAGCTTCCCAAAGACAGTAAAGCACCCGCACGTATGGCAAATGCTCAAACCAGTGAAACCAAACCAAAAAAAGGAAAAGAGCCAGCACAAATCCTGTTGGAAAATAAGTGTATTAAAAAATACACATGATATACACCATAATAACAGACTGAATATATATATATTTATATATATACATATATATATGCAAAAAAACTAATTACACAGACCGGTTTCGGCTAAACAGCCTTCATCAGTGTAAGACCATTGCATTCAGAAGCAGCCCATAAATATATAGGCGTACAATTAGGACAGAGACCATTGAAAATAATATACAAATTAGACAATCAAAACTGTTCATTTAAACACAATAAATAAGAAAATATCAGGGAGATCATCTATAGACATGGGCCTATTCTAGGAACCAATGCAGATACTGCCAGGGTAGTGGGTGACAGGCCAAGATTTGGATATAAAAATAAGAAATCTTTATGCCAGAGACTATGTTTTTCTCAGAATATTCACAACATGAGCAATGAGTTAACAACTTCATGTACTGTCAAATGCAATAATTGTTCATTTTGCAACTGTATAGAGGAGTCTACGACTTTCACACATCCCACTTGCAATAAAATATTCACACATTTTCCTGAAGCTGATTGTAACACTAAAAATCTTGTTTATCTAGCACAGTGCACAGCCTGTCC
The DNA here is from genome assembly GCF_019279795.1 of Protopterus annectens. Taxonomy (NCBI): domain Eukaryota; kingdom Metazoa; phylum Chordata; order Ceratodontiformes; family Protopteridae; genus Protopterus; species Protopterus annectens. The sequence goes on from NC_056731.1 coordinate 892,533,674, forward strand.
CAGTTTTTATGTTGGCAAGACGAATACGCATCTAAGGAGGAGGATACGTGACCATTTATATTGTGCACATAAAGGGATGAGCTACAGTGCAACAGCTAAACACACAAATACATCCGCTGAGGGACATCATTTTAAGTTTTTAGTATTGGAAGTTTTGAATCAAGATGTTAGACGGGGGATATAAAAAAAGACAGCGAAACTTGCAGATGTTCTCCTTTTCACGCATATACGAGCATACGTATCATATAAGTAAAAGTACCACCACAAATGCTTTGGCTAGGCACACACTGCAACATCCCATTCACAAATTTTTGTTTGCCATTGTGCACCAGGAACTAAATAACAAAAGAGGAGGACCATGGGCATTAAGGTTAGAAGAAAAGAAATTGTTGTGGCAAATTAGAACTTTTACACACACACACACCCTGGCCTTAATGAATATGCTTCTATTAATTGCATTTTGAAACTTAAACAGCTAGATAGGTAGAGAGTGTGTGTGTGTGTGTGTGTGTGTGTGTGTGTGTGTGTGTGTGTGTGTGTGTGTGTGTGTGTGTGCGGGGAGGTTAACACAAAAAACATAGCCCCAGGTATTTCATTTATTTAATTATACCACAAATGTTTATATTATATATATATTTTTTTTTCTACTTAATACATTTATATTTTATATTAATTCAAGTCACTAATTTAGTGTCTAGGTATTTAGTAATAAAATCATGAATTATATATGGAAATACAAAGTAAATAGTTCTCCATAGGAGGAAAGGAATTGAGTTGTTTGTTTAATTATTCAATTGTTTTTTTTATATAATTGCTTTATTGTTTTATTAATTGTATAAGTATACAAGTCATTGACTGCTTGTGTAACTTTGTCTGAGGAAGTTTGGATACTAGTCCTTATGAAAGCGCTTACGGAATAAAGTTTTGGAAGAAGAGAACATCTGCAAGTTTTGCTGTCTTTTTGTGTTCACGAGTACTAGTTGGTTGTGTTGTTTTCAGGACGGGGGTTATAGTTAACAAGACATATCAGGCCAAGATGAAATGGATTTTTAGACTAAGAGCACATTATTCCCCTGGCCTCAATGAACATGTTTCGATACAACCCGCACTATGAGCAAGACCCCTAAAACAGAGGCGGACAAAGAGGAGATAGGGTAGACGGACTATTTTTAAATTAACACGTACTAGTTAAGCAGTTATGCAATTTTAAGATGTGTATTTTCTTACTTATTGTGTTTATGAAATAGATTAAATGTTCTTATGAATTATTAGGTAATGGGTGATATGAGTATTTAATTTAACAGTCATTATAATATTTAGTGGTTTTTAGGAATATGAATGTAAGCAGATTTAATTGGTCTATTTAATTGGCATATTCAATGCAATTATGCTGCTTAGCAACTTTTAATGCTTTTTCAGTTGATTGGATGAAACTGTTACAAGGTGTTTAAAAGCTGGTTAGAGTTTTTAATGACAACAGGTCTGAATAAGCTATATGCGAAAGCACTTACCTGTTCTTTATTTTTACTATTTTATTAAAGTTTTGGAACCACCTTTACCGTGAACAACTGGTATGTTTTTGACTTTTCTACATTGCTGTGTTTTACATACCAGTTGATCTTTTCCCCTACATCGTTTTGCTGTTTGGACTTATATTTGTTTTTTTATCTTTAAACATGCTTGCTTTGCTTTAAACATGCTCGTTTTGCTTTACTATTAATCGTTTCAACAAATACTTTATTTTAAAGATTCTTTTTATCCAACAAATTTTTTGTGCCTTCTGCTTGCTCAGTAATGCGGTTTATGCCCTTGTAATGCCCTGTTTTATCTCTTTTATCAAATAAACAGTTTGTGCTACTTCTTATTACCTTTGATTCTCTTCTTGCTCTTTTTCTGCTCGTTGATCTTGGTTTTACCTTCACTTTCATCTCTGCACTTCATGGCTCTGGAGTTTACTCTCTTCGATCCCGGTTTTGACACCATGTCGCTCTCCTACTTTGGACACAACAGAAGAGTCTTCACAGGTTGTGTTCATGCAGCTTTACTCTACCTAAATACATCACTATAAAGGTTTACTGACTTTTAACTTAACTTGCATATAAACTAACAACTGTGATCATGCATGCTCTCACTAAGGCTGCTCTTACAAAATGGTACTAGAGAGTGCACGTGTCTGGAACTTATATGTGCACGTACAGCCTTGACATGCATCTTAAAGATACAGCACACTTCACTTGCAATCTGATCTACAGTAGGTTACACCAGTTTACGATGTAGGAATAACAGAGGGGCTTATTCTTTTGACAGTTTAGGATGAAGAGCTGTGGCAATGCTGCTCAGTATGTAGCTGAGTTGCCTGCAGAACAACAGGGGACTTGAGAGGGTTCTACTGACAAACAACTAGGGCAAATTTAATTTTCCAGGTATTTGTGTTTATACAGGGCAGTGTTAACCCTCATTGTGCACACACTTCTGCCACAAGGGTGCAGGGAGGCACCCAAGGTAAGATGGCTGGTTTACAGCAGAGTGATACTCGACAGTCTGGATTCAGCAAGTCTGAATCTAGCCTATGCTATACAAGGCAGTAATACACAATTTCAAAGTGCCGTAAAAATGACGACACAATCAGCAAAAATGAAGCAGCAATTCAAATATATACAGTTAATAAAGTGCAATACAGATGTTAAATATACTTATTTTTCAGTTGCTTAGAGTAGATGCATTGTATTTCAGTTCAGATGCACTCCAGATCTCTGGTTAAAGTTACCAAACTCTGAGCAGCTCTGGTTAACGGAGAGCAAACCCTCACAAACGCAAGGCTTAAATACAGGTGCTATACTGTTTGCATATAATGGATAGCATAAACCATGATCTCTGCCTCTACCCCTTCAACATGGCAGCCACTAACTGCTTATGTCTTAAGTGTCAACTACAATCTTTCCCTAACCATTTCAACTTTTTTGCCACTGTTAAAATGTAACCACAATTTCTTACCATTAGAATACTGGAAAAATCACAACTGCATTGTAATTCCTTTAACTGAAGAGTCATTTCTCAGCAGACTTCTCCAGTCATATCTGCGGATGCATCCTCTTATGTTCCTCAAGGAAAGGATGCAGAAAACATTAAAACTAGTTCTTTGCACTAGCCCTTCTCAGAGATTCTTGCTTCTTTAGTATGGACACACCAGTAGGTTTATCATCAATATTTAACATCCCTGTCTAAGCTTGGGCCTGGCTTATCATGGTCATTTGTAGAAACGGATTCCCAAGATGTACCATTAGCTATCTCCTTTGGCTCCTGAACTGCTTTTCTGCTCAGCTGGAATCATGGCCATCCAAGTCTAAACTGATTTTCCCCAGACAGCTATATGGTGCCCCACCCTTCTCATGCCTCATAAATTCCAAATACTGTAAACCTAGTAAGTTGCGACTCCCTTTTGTAAAAAAAAAACATAAAAACAAATTTTCAATTATTCTCTGGAAATCTGTAATACTACCTTAATTTCGGTTACAACATGTAGGCAACAGCCCTCATTTTCACTGTTTTTAGGTGCAGGAACTTTACATACAAAACAAGAAAGGTCATCTCATAGCCATGATCATACCTCTCAATTGTTCCTGATTTTGACTCAAATTTTAGCTCTGTTCCTCTTAACACTGGTGCTTTTTGGACAAAAGGTGGTGAATTATACTTAATAAATAATGACAATATAACTAAGAGCCGAATACTTATTTTACTTCAGGAAATGTACATTAATTCACATTCTGTTAATGCCTCAAGAGGCTTAAGATTTTAAGTGTCCCTGATTTTTTCTGGATTTGTCCCTGATTCTGTTAAGATTTGTCCCTGATTGGTTGAGAGCTATGGCCATAATACAGGGTCACACACATGTTGTACAAAAGCTGAAAAATACAGTTAGTTTCAGTAAAAGTTCAGTGTGACATATATGCAAAAAGAAATTACAGTAAAGTGAAAGTACAACATACAGCAGGTCACAAAAAAAAGATAATCCATGTCAAAAGTTGGAGAAAAAGCAATACTAATACTAGCTGTTATCAGAAGAAAGAGATATCTGGAGCAGGTGTTACGTGTCAAATTGTGGGAGTAAGAGTACAACACCCCTCCAAAATGTAAATGTAAAGGAATATTCCTATGGCTGCATCTTAGCACAGAAATTTCAACAAGGTGATCAGAATATTGTTTTAAAGAAAAACAGGCCATCATTTTACTCACTCAGATGTTTACAAGTGCCAATGAAAAAAAACTTGTAAGACGTATTAAGTTGCTGAGCATAAATCTTACCAGATGGACTTAACAATTTTAAATTCTGCAGCACAATACAAAAATGTAATTTTCTTAGTGATTCCATTATCATGTCTGACAACTACATCATAGAAAGTAAGCTTGTTGCCAAATCATTTCAATTTAGAGTTAAGTTTAACTTTGCCACCAAACAGAACAAAGGAAGTACTAATGCTCAAGAAACAAAAAACAGAGCTGAAAACATCATACATAGTTTTGCACAGTGCAAAACACCAAGTGGTTAACATGACATGGCCAGTGAAAATGATTAGGGCCATTTAAACCATCCACTCTGCCTCCTCCTCTGCTTTATCTATTCAGTCTTGTTATGAGCAGATAAAAACTTGCATACTTTCTACACTTCCAATTACATGGCCTAAAAACAGTTCTTCACACTGCCTCCCCATTCTTGCACATCTCATGTCTGAAACATGCAATTATTTTGTTCTTTGTGGTGTCCTCAGAACAACTGTGTAGCTAACCATACTCAATGTACTCAAGTGAGTACATATTTTCTGAGCATCTCTTGGAAACTTCAACACTCAAAAAGTGCAGAATGTTTAAAACTGTGTAAACAAATTTATGGTGTATAAAGAACGCTTGTGTGAAAGGAAATCACCTCTAAAAATATATATGTTTTTTATGGTTATAAATGGTAACACTTGAAAGCAAGTTATCCTCTTGATGGGAAAGTATGGGGCATACAACATTAAGTCTGAGTATAAAACATCACAATTTGGCTGTACCTCTGCCTCAAAGTTGCTGGAACTCTTATCATGTCTTTCCCTTCTTTCCTGTCTGCCCACTTCTAACAAAGATGCACAGAGGATTCAGCCAGAAAGAAGATGGCAAATTAAAGAAATGTGTGTCTAAAAGTAACTACAAAATTCCCTTTATCATCGTATCACTGAAGATAATAAAAAATGCTAACAGTTAAAAATGTTTCTGCATACTTGCTTCAGAATGCAGGCCCTTGGGAATTGAAGCAATTAAGCTAATGAACCAGACTCCAAAAAACTATATGCTTATGTTCTGATGTTACTGCATGTGGAAGGTGGCTTATATTCTGAAATATTTAGCTTTCAAGAAGCCTCTGTTCTTATTTACCCCAGGCAAACGGGTGCCAGGTAAGGATGCAAAGAAAAAAAAACATCTGAGCATGAGCACTGACTGATACATAGAGGACACACAAAAAAGACCATGGAAAAAATGTCAGTGGATGTACAAAGACATTAAGAAGTTAAGGGTTAATGTACACAGATTATATTAGTACCACATATAACCATCACTTCTCACACTGTGTCTAATTTCCCCTATAATCTGGGACAAACAAAAAGTGAGAGTTCTCTTTCATTAGCCTTAGAGTCACTTGCTCAGTATAAAAATGCTAGCATTACAGCTGCCTGAGCACAAATGCTAGAGGTGGCAGTTCCTGGTGTGATGATTTCTTAATAAAGTCTACAGTGAATTTGTACAGTCTCGGAGCTCACAGCTTCACAAAGAAAAAGCGAGGCAGTGTTTATTTATTTTTTTACTGTATTAGTTAACAGCTCCTTCTATGAAAAGCAACAACCTCGGGGCAAGAAAAATAGGGTCTATATTATATATTCAAACTTTCTAAACTTCGAATCCCATATGAACGACAACATATCATCGAAGTTTAAAAGTTCGAATATATAATTAAAAAAAAAAAAAAAACCTCACCTAAACGGTGCAGGCAGGGGGGCAAGCCCCCCTGCACCCCCACACCCCTCCTACTTAAATATACCAACTCCGAGATCGCACTTCAGTGCAAAAAAGGTAAATTTCCCATTCCGCACTGAACCGTGCCATTATGTTTAACCTTCGAACGCCTGAAATTTTGATCATATGGTGTCTACCATATGCCATTCGAAATTTCAAGCGTTCATGGCTCTAACAGGAACCCGAAAAATAAAGTATAAATGGGTTGAGGTGGAGCTTGCCCACTGCAAAAATGTTTTACTTCTGCTTTTGCTTTTTTGTTAATTTGTTCAAGACTTGCTCAACCCAAAGTACATATGCCTTGAGCATTTGTATATTTGAGCTGTGCGAATGAAACACTTTTTTGAAGGAGAATTAATGTTGAGAACAATGCAGCCTTCTGAATTTATATTGGATCAGTTGATTCAGTATGTTAATACCAGAAAGATGACATTTGCTATCAGCTTATTCCTAATGCTTGCAACACTTTCTAATATTCTATTGTTCTCAACCATACTGCCCTTTCTACAGAAAACGTCTTATACTGCCTATAAGTTGCAATATATAAAATGCCAGCTGTAGTACCAAGCAGATTGATCACTCAAAAAAGCCTAACACTGGAGTACCTTTAGGCCCAGGAAATTAACTTGCTGTTTAACATGTGCACATACACTTTAAATCTAATGCAAAACTATCCTATTTCCCACCTGAAAGGAATGGATTTTAGTAGTCTTAAAATTATTCTATTGTTGTAGTACAGTCTACTTGTCATGTTAAACCACACATTTATGCTGATCAAGGTAAAAGCATCTTCCTTGCCTAATATAACATTTTCTTCTGTTTGCATTTTGTTTTGTAACTGCACAGAAATATAAAAGCTCAATGTCTACATTTTGCAACTGCATACAAATGCCACAGTTATTTATGGGGCCCTCCACATCTGCCAACCATATGGCCAATTGCCACAGCTCTGCCCATTTGCTTTCCACCAGAAAGGAGACAGGGGCAGGGAAGCTGTCTTCCAGGGAAGCTGTCTTCCAGGCATTCATAAGGAGACTGATGACCTACACTGCTTCAGCAAGTAACAGCCTCACAGGCAACCTCAACCTCCCTTCACAAGCAGACCGCTCCCATTACGTCACCAGTCTCCAAACGATTCATTAATGTATTGCACCCTTTAAATACTCCTATTCCCAAAAAAGTTAGCACACCATACCTCTTTACTCCTCTCCATCTATGGCCAGCTCCGCCAACATTTTATCTTCTATTTTTACTTTGGTCAGCTAGGAAACAGGGCTCTCTCTCTTTATCCACCGAGCCAACAAAAAGTACTTTTTAAACTAAAAAAGTTATCCGGTATTTTAACATGCAATAGAGAATGGGCAAACTGTACATCAATACCCTGTCTGGAGATCGAACATTCTCCAGCAGTGTATTAATGTACAAGTAATGCCTGCTGACATAAGTCCACCGCTTCACAGCAGCATATCAAGCTGCCGTGGAGCTCAGACTGTAAAAGAAACTAGTGGTTGCCATTGTTTTCGCTCGTTAAGCAGTGGTTCTGCTGTTTAGCGAGCGTAAAATGTAAAAAGAAAAAAAGGAGAGAGACTGTGTGTGTGTGTGTGTGTGTGTGTGTGTGTGTGTGTGTGTGTGTGTGTGTGTGTGTGTGTGTGAGAGAGAGAGAAAGAGATTGACAGAGAGCGAGAAAGTACAGTTGTGTACACCTACCATAAATGTAGATGTTAGAGTGTCTTCACTGTTGCAGTCATGACTGTAGGGTTCTCCCCTGCCGGCAGGCAGTCCTCGGTTGGCCAGAATCCCAAAGTCTGGGTCCGGCATCAGCTGTTCAACCATGCTCCCTGACGTCAGAGCGCCAGGAGTACAAAGCTGACAGCCGACGCCATCTTCTCCAGTTTTTCTTGCCCCAGATGTCAGGAGTCCCAAAATGAGAAAGGTCCCATATCCTTAGCAAATACACCTCAGAAGAATGGTGAAAAAAGGAACCACACCAAAGTAAAAATAAGAGGGGACAGGAGGGAGGGAAACCCAGACTGCAACAGTGAGGACACTCGAACATCTACATTTATGGTAGGTATACACAACTGTACTATGTTCATCGTGTTTCACTGTTGCAGTCATGACTGTAGGGTAAAATCCCAAAGCAGAATGAAAGGGAGGTGGTCATAAAGTAGAAGGGGTGGCTAAAAGGCCCTGCAAGACTGCAGAGGCAAAGCCTGCCCTAGACTTAGATTAGAGAGGTAGATTGTAGTGCTTAGAAAAAGTATGCACTGAACTCCAAGTTGCAGCTTCCAAAATATCTTTGGTAGGAACTCCCCTGAGGAAGGACGCAGAAGTGGCAGCAGCTCTGGTGGAATGAGTCCGTATACTCCCTGGGATTTGCTTTCCATGGTGTGAATAACAAAATCTGATTCCATGAGCAATCCATTTAGAAATGGTCTGTTTTGAAATGGCTTTACCTTGGGAACTTGAAGCATAAGAAACAAACAATTGTTTTGATTTTCTGATGTCCTTGGTTCTGTCCAGGTAAAAACGTAGTTGTCTGTGTACATCCAAGGAATGTAAGATCCTTTCCCCTTTATTTTGAGGAGTGGGGAAAAAGTTGGCAAGTGGATAGTTTGATTTAAAGCCACTTTGGAAACCACCTTAGGCATGAAGGTAGGATTAGTCCTCAAAAACACCCTGTCTTGATGAAAAATAATATAAGGTTCCACAGCCATAAGAGCTTGTAACTCTGAAACTCTCCTGGCAGAGGTTAGGGCTAACAGGATGGCTGTCTTCCAAGATAAAAACTTGATGTCAGAAGAGGCAGCAGGCTCAAAAGGAGGCAAGGTGAGCTTTTCCAAAACATAGTTGAGATCCCAAGCAGGAATGGGAGGAGATCTAGGAGGTCTTAAGTTCTTAGCTCCTCTGAGAAACTGTCTCATGAGCTGGTGGGAAAAGATAGGAGGGTCTGTATTATAATGAGCGGAAATAGCAGAGGCATGTATCTTAATGGAAGAGAAAGAGAGACCCTTATGTAAGAGATCTGTCAAGTAAAGTAAAATTAAAGGAATGTTCGGAAGAAGAGGATCAGAATCCTGAGCCTGCATCCAGGAACAAAATCTTTTCCATTTTCCTGCATAAGATTTTCTAGTGCTAGGACGTCTGGCTTCTAAAATGACATCCATAACCTGCTTGGGTAGGAGAGAAGAAATCAAAGGCCCTGGATTAACCAGGCCGCCAGGCTGAGAGTGCTGACATGGGAGTGTAGAACCTGACCCTGATGTTGGGACAGAAGGTTCGGAGTTTGTGGTAAGACCCAAGGGGGCTCCAAACATAGGTTTTTCAGAGTGGGGTACCAAAACTGTCGAGGCCAATTTGGGGCCAACAAGATTATCATCTTGGGCTTGTCCTGTTTGATCTTTAATAATACCCGTGGAAGAAGAGGAAGAGGTGGAAAGGCATATCCCGAGAGGTTTCTCCAACTGAAAGATAGTGCATCCACTTTCCAAGCTAGTTTGTGGAAAGTCCTGGTGCAAAAATTCTGTAGTTGATGATTGAGATGGGATGCAAAGAGGTCTATGTGAGGACGTCCCAAGACTGCTGTTATCATCCTGAATATCTCGGTGTCCAGCATCCATTCATCTGGATCCGAAAGGTTTCTGCTCAGACTGTCTGCCAGGAAGTTTTGCTTCCCTGGTAGAAACTGAGCTTGAAGGTCCAGATTGCAAGCTAGAGCTGTGTTCCATAGATCCATGGCTAGTCTGCAAAGGGGGTAAGAATGAGATCCCCCTTGCTTGTTTATGTACCACATAACTGTGGTGTTGTCTGTCCGTATCAGTAGTTGTCCTGGTTGTAGAAGATTCCTGAAGGCCATTAGAGCTTTCTGAACAGCTAACATTTCCTTTAAATTGATATGCAGGTGCTTCTGATCCTTTGTCCAAAGGCCCTGCAGACAGTTGCCCTGAAAATGGGCTCACCAAGCATAATCTGAGGCGTCCGTGGTTAGAATCTGAGTGGCAGGAGGCATACAGAAGGGTTTCCCTTTGTTTAGAGTACATGCCCTGGACCACCAAAGGAATTACTTTTGAAGACAAGGCAGGACGGAGATCAGTATGTCTAAACTGTGGTAATGCTGAGACCATACACTTTTTAGGTACCACTGTATTTTCCTCATGTGTAGTCTTGCATATGGTATGAGAAGGATGCAGGAGGCCATGTAACCCAAAGCCTGCAGGAATCTCCTTGCAGATAGCTGAGTTAAAGTTGCCAAGGTTTTGAAAGTTGAAGCCAGCTGTAATTGTTTTTCAGATGTCAGAAATGCCATCTGGGTTGTGGTGCTTAGAAGAGCACCCAGAAAAGTTATCTATTGTGAGGGTGTCAAATTTGACTTTTTTATGTTTACAGAGAATCCCAGGAACTTGAGGAGGTTCTGTACAAATTCTAGATGCTGGAGTAAGACATCCTTGCTGTCTGCCTGAATTAGACAATCATCCAGATAAGGGTAAATTTGAATTCCCTTGAGTCTGCAGTAAGCTACTACTCCTGCCAGGCATTTGGTGAAGACCCTGGGCGCAGTAGACAATCCAAAGGGCAGCGCAGAGAATTGAAAGTGCCTCGATCCAGCCTTGAACCTGAGGTATTTTCTGCATTCCTGCCTGATGGGAATGTGTAAATATGCCTCCTTTAAATCCAAAATTACCATCCATGCATTTTTGGACAGCATTGGAAGTAGCTGCTGTAGAGTAAGCATCTTGAATTTTGGAATCTCTAGAAAGGTGTTCAAGACTGACAGATCCAGAATGGGTCTCCATGAGTTTTGCTTCCTGGGGACTAGAAAGAGCCTTGAGTAAAAACCTTGTCCCATCCCTGAAAGTGGAACTAGTTCTATGGCTTTCATAGCCAAAAGAGCTACCACCTGGTTTAAGGCCTCTGTCCATTGATGTTTTGGAAGGTCTGGCCATCCGCTTGGCCTTGGCAGGGTATGAAAATGGAATTTGTAACCTCTTGAAACCACATCCAGAACCCACTTGTCTTGGGTTATACGAGTCCAATTTTGATAAAAAAGAGAGAGTTTTCCTCCGAGAGGGGCTTCCAGGCAAGAAGTTCCTGCAGCCCAACAGAGGGAGTCATTGAGTCTGTTTCCTATGAGTTTGTGACCTGTCCTCTCCTCCCCTAGGGGTGGAAGCAGTCCACTGTCTTGGTCTATAAGAAGCTTGTGTTTGAGGCCTTCCTCGGGAGCATCTATATCTACCCCTCTGAGGCCTGTCTGAAGTGGGAAAGGACCAATTTTTAGGAAGGCCAATTCCTGCTAAATCTGGGTGGCTGTACTTGTAAGAAATCTTTAACTGTTTGCATTGATTTCGCCTTGTCCTCCATCTTTTTAATCACCTCTTCAGCTTTTATTCCAAACAAAACATTATGCTGAACAGGAGCATCCAATAATTTAGCTTTTACTTGTTCTGGCAAATTTTGTTCCTTTAGCCATGCATGCCTTCTAATAACTGTGCCGGAGGCAGCAGCCCTACAAGAAGCCTCCAAGGCATCAAATCCACAGTGTAAACCATGCTTCCCAACTTGTTCAGTTACATGCAATAAATCATGCAATTCCTTATCATCTGCACAGGCAGAAATGGAAGTAAGCTTTTGTTTTAAAACAGACAAGAGAAATTGCTGGTATTTCAGCATATGAAACTGACAGTTTAAAGCCCTAATGGCATTAACAATTGGCTTAATTACTGGTGTCATTCAAAGGGGATCCAATGTCTGTTTGCTTGGGATGACATGCTCGACAAGCCACGCTGCTTCGCAAGGGATGGCTTGCACCTGTCAACCCTGGGCTTCCGGATATTGGCCAAGGCTCTTGCCACCCCCATAGTGCCTTTTTTAGGCAAGGCTCAAATGACAAACCTACCTCCCTAGAAAACACAAGTGGAAAAAAAATAAGGGTAATGCTGCTCAATGCCAGAAGTCTAAACCTCAAGATGCACGCCCTCGAAGCCCTCCTCAGTATGGAGAACATTGATGTCTGTGCAGTGACTGAAACCTGGTTCAAGGCTCCTGAGAGCACCCCAGCACTATCAGGTTTTACCTCATATCATGCTTTCCGGCCCCAAAACGTGGACCGAACCACAAAAGGAGGGGGAGTATCCATAGTCATCAAAGATACCCACACTTCCAGGTTAGTGGCAACACACGAAGCATCGGAGACCATCCAGGTGCAACTAACCATAGGCAAAACTGCCTTACAATTTGTAGCATGCTACAGACCACCCTCTCAAACTCAGGAAACCCACACAGCCTTCCTGAAGACACTGGAGAGTATGAATGTTTCTCCAAATACCATCATATTGGGAGACTTCAACTACCCAAACATGGACTGGGAACATTACTCAAGCCCAAACACCCTAGCCCAAAGGTTCCTAGAATTCATAAACTCCAATGCGATGGAACAACTAGTCACCATTCCCACAAGAGGAGACAATATACTAGACCTGATCATCACAAACATGGGGACAAAATGCTCCACACTGGAAGTATATCCCTCATTGGTAAGATCAGACCATAAATTAATCTCACTGGAAATCCACCCCCTGCACAAAAGACCACAGTGAAGAACTTCTCAAAAGCCAACTTCACACTTCTTAAGACTGAAGTGGTATCCTTCAAGGTCCCTGGTCCAGTGGAAACCACAACCCACACTGCTGAATCCTTTGCAAATGCCTTCTACGGGCACCTTCAAGAATGCATGGATCATGCAATCCCAAATAAAACCAAGACCCATTCCCCCAAAGGCAGGCGCCCGGTCTGGTGGACCCCAGCCATAAACAAACTTTACAACAGAAGGAGGAAGCTACTACATGACAGAGCAAAATCCCTAAATGGGAAGGCATCTCTGATCAGTACTAGCAAAAAACTACGATCACTCATAAAATCATCCAAGGCCAACTTTGAGAGAAAAATCGCAAAAGACAATCACAAAGCCTTCTTTAGCTATGTTAGAAACCTGGGTGGAAACTCCCAGATATCCTCAGAGTTAGTCCAAAATGACAATAAATACACTGAACCCACTGACATTGCCAACATTCTGGCAGATAGGTTCAGTGCAAATTTCTCCTCCCCCTCCCCCCCAAAAGGAGAAATAACTATGTTCAGTGCAAATTTCTCCTCCCCCTCCCCCCAAAAGGAGAAATAACTATCCCAGTAGAGTGTAGCCTCCCTAACATCTCAGATGCCCAGGTGAGAGCCGCCCTCTCTAAAGCTAATAACACAGCATCAATGGAACCGGACGGTGTCCCGGGCTGTGTGCTACATGAACTCCAAGAGGAACTAAACCCAAACATAAGGCTGCTGTTTAATCTTAGCCTTACTACAGGATACGTACCCAGAGAGTGGCGTACGGCAACAGTGGTCCCACTTCACAAAGGCGGTGCTTCTACGGACCCTGGAAATTACCACCCCATAAGCTTGATGAGCCTGGTCTGCAAAGCTATGGAGAGGATCATTATGGAACTCATAAACAAAGACATTGGATCCTACAGACATTGGATCCTACCCAATTTGGCTTTGTCAAGGGCAGATCCTGCCTTTTGAACTTGGTCGACTTTTTTGAAACCGTCACTAAGGCCATTGATGAAGGTAAGGCAGTTCACACAGCCTACCTTGACCTTGCAAAAGCCTTTGACACAATACCACACTCGGGCATCATAGACAAACTCACCAGCTTAAATGTAAACCCATATGTCACGAGATGGGTTGCAAACTGGCTCAAGGACAGAACCCACAGGGTCAGAGTTGCTGGAGCTATGTCAGACTCTAAGCCAGTCACAAGCGGTGTCCCTCAGGGCTCAGTTCTGGGACCCCTCTTGTTTGGCATTTATTTTTCTGAGGTACAGGCAAACATAGGAGGATTGTGGCTGACAAAGTTCGCAGATGACTGCAAACTGGGCGCCATAATTGATACTCCATTTTGGACACAAACATCCTTCAGAGAGGACTCATAGAAACGGATAATTGGTGCCAGAGCCATGGCCTTAAGCTTAATGCCAAAAAATGTATAGTCATACCCTTCGGGAAAAACAAGGTACCCACAAATTACCACACAGGTGGTAATCCATTAAGTACGGAAGAGGTAATCAGGGACCTAAGGACCCAGGTTGACAGTAACCTCTCATTTGACACTCACATTGCCAAAGTGGTTAGGAAGACCTTCTATATTGCCCACCTTATCATGAAGGGTTTCACATCTAGATCAAGAGAGGTCATTGTGCCCCTGTACTCATCTCTTATTAGGCCAATGATAGAGTACAATGCCCCATTTGGGATGTATCTTTCCAACTGCTGCATGTGTCGGGTAAGACCCCAAAAGTTCCTCACCAAGAGGATAAAGGGTCTTAAACATATGTCATATGCTGCCCGAATGAAAAAACTCCAGCTCTATTCAGTCGCATACCGCCTACTCAGAGGTGACCTATGCCTAACATACTAGGCCATGTCCAATCCGGAATTAATGGACATGCTCCACCTCAAAAAATCCAAATCCATCAGAGCCATGAGAGCAAGAGACTTAAACCTCAACACAGAAATAACTAGGACGTGCTGGAGGGACAGATTCATAACCCAGAGGCTCCCTACACTCTGGAACAGAATCCCAGTCCATGTTAGGCAGAGCCCCTCACTAACTCTATTCAAGAGAAGTCTTGACGAGTGGATGGGAGATCGTAGGATTACCCCAGGGGTCATCTCTGTGTCACTACTAGACAGAGGCACAGTAAACTAAACCCTAAATGGGCGTAGTATTCTCATCCTAAGGGGTGGTGAAAGCCACACACACTCTTGGCTAAGCTTATAAATGCCCTAGGGCAGATAGCCTAGTACGAACCTATGAACCTATGAACCTATAAAGTAGCAGAAGTGTACACTTTTTTGCCCCATCTTTCTAAAGATCTAGAATCCTTTTCAGTGGGAATGGGTTTTTTGGCAGAAGTGGCCTTAACTCCCTTAGGACCCTGAGTAATGGTTTCAGGGTCAGCAGAAGGGTTCTTGAATAAAAACTGGTGGGAATCAGGAACCCTGTAATATCTATCAGGCTTAACAGGAGCAGGAGGAAAAGAGTCAGGGGTTAAGTTAGCCTCCGAAAAAGCATCATCCACAATATCCAAAACAGGAGGAATAGCCAGGGGTCTATGTTGGGGGAGAAGAAGAAAATCCCTTAGTCTTTTCTTAGATTCCAAATACTCCTGTCCTTCCCAGTGGAAATGTTCCCTCATTTCATGCAAAGTTTCCCCAAAAGAGAAATCTTCAGGGGGAGAAGCTGAAGGAATGGATTCCTCAGCACCAGAATCCTCATAAGGAGGGAAAGAATAATCCTGGTCAGAAGAAGAAACTGAAGAAACAGAAGCCTGATCAGAGGAGTCATAATAAACTTCCTGCCTTGGCCTTTAATCTGGAGGGGGATGTGAACCCCTAATCATAGTAAGTAAATCCTCCGCCATCTTGAGTAACTGTTTCTGTGACTTGGGAGCCGGTTCAGAAGAGGCCTGTGTTGCAGTCTTTGATTTAGAAGGAGTCTTTGCCTTTGTCTTTGGCTTTGCCTTTATTAGAAGCTGAGTAGGCCTGAAAACCCCTTCAGAAGCCAGTACCTGCACAGCGGCTCCGGACCCATCCGAAGGAGCATTGTCCGAAGGTCCTGCAATAGAAATATTCAAAGGCCTAGTTGGCTCCTCGTGAGAGTCCGTTTCGGCCATCGGTTCTGAAATGGCTGACGACAGGGGCTGCGCAAAAGCGCCTCACTGACGACGGCTGAACCTGAAGCTGGCTCCGCTTGTGCGATATCGTCAGATTTGGACCTCGGAGGCCTGTCTTTATCCTTGCGACGTTTGAGAACTCCGTTAGCCGGAACCGTATCAGACGACATTTTGTAGTTAAAGCGCCTACCGAAGTAATGAAAAGCAAAATCGTACCTTCGTTTAATTGTACGTTGATTGAATCTAGCACAAAACCGACAACTAGCTACGTCGTGGTCAGGGCCTAAGCAATGAATACAGTAAGAATGAAAATCCTTATGAGGTATTTGCTTCCCACATGAAATACAATTATTAACTTTATCTGACATCGGACTGGAGCAAGAAAAGTTTCAACGGATACTTAGCTTTGAGTGGAGAAGAAAGTCTTCGGACTGAAGTTTATCAGAAAAAAGTCAGGAGTCAGCCGACCGGCACTTGCGAACTGCTATCACCGCACGGCAAGAAAGACTGGAGAAGATGGCATCGGCTGTCAGCTTTGTACTCCTGGCGTTCTGACGTCAGGGAGCATGGTTGAACAGCCGACGTTGGACCCAGACTTTGGGATTCTGGCCGACCGAGGACTGCCTACCGGCAGGGGAGAACCCTACAGTCATGACTGCAACAGTGAAACACGATGAACAACGATCTTGTGTGAGTGAACACTTGTATGAAAACACAGGAGCCTGTGTGTGTGAGAGATTGAGAGTGAACGTGATCTTGTGTGACTGAATGGGTGTATGAAAGCAGAGAAAACTATGTGTGTGTGTGTGTGTGTGTGTGTGTGTGTGTGTGTGTGTGTGTGTGTGAGAAAGCAGAAAAGACTGTGTATGTGTGCATGACAGAGAGAATGGGATCTATGTAAAATTGTTGTGTTTTACTTGGTTATTTTTTTTAAGCGCTATGTTATTTTTTTTTATATATGTTTGATGCAACACTCCTGGGCGGGAATTAATTACACATTAACACACACCCTGTCAGGCATTATTGCTTGCGTAGCTACTTCTTCATTCATTAGTGATTCTTATAATTAAATTCCTTTTGCATCACTGTTTGTGATGCTGCTATGCAGAGGTCTTGGCATGTAACTGTCTGAAATGATCCACTGATATCCAGTACACTAAACAGATGAAATACTCAAATATAACTTCTGGTCAAAGATGAAAACTGAATGCACTTACCAAGTTATCAAAACTAAGTCGTTATATGGCCAGGATGTGGCACTTTGTCTAAATTTATTTCATCTGACCTAAACATCCTTAAATCAATATTTAGCTTTACAGGATCACTTTTTATGCAAAACTTAGTACACTACTTCAAGCTCTGAAACTTGGAGAGATCAGGGAGGTTGCAGCCTTGGACGTCTAAGCCTGAAATCACCTACAAAACAATACAAGTTAGATTTTAAATTACCTGATCTCTATGTGGATGGCAGACTGTTCCTGAATCTAAAGAGAGACAGCTTTTAAAGATGGAAATATCTGTATCAGAGGGGCTTACCTGACAAAGAAGCTCAACAGTTTCTGGTCCCAAAAAAGTGATAAGTTATACAGACCAAAACAAGCTTGACTTACTGGACTGTTGACAATTTTATATAAAAACTGAGAAAAAACAGAATATAAAGTTAAGTGCTATGTTTTGTTCGAACAGCTTAGGTTTCTAGACCTGGTATTTGTTAAGTGAAGCACCTGTGCATACTTTTCAAAGTTTTAATTTCTTTCCTGTAGTGCATGGAAAATATGGTAATATACTCCACTAAAGGTCTGACTAAATATTTAAGCTGAAGAATCAATACTGATGTTTTCCTTGAGATGCCTACTAAATCTAAACAAATTCTTAAACATAAATAAAGCACAATCGGATGACTGTGAACTTGTCACAATAAAACTTCCTACACCCCTACACTATTTGGCAAACAAGAATGGATTCATTGATTGTGCAAGAATGCCAAGACATTGCTTAGCAAATTACAGCAGGGTGTTGAATGGTACATCATTACCACTCAACCTTGACCAAAGATGGTCCAGACATTTTTAGAGGATGAAGGTATTGCTCAACTTCTAAGTGTGACTACTTAAATGTACATATGACTTGGCATATTATGGTCCCCATGGTTAGCGCACCTAGTACTCTTCCTTGATGTTATGTTATCTAAGACTGAAACTGGATTAGATACCAGTATTTACAAAAAGATGTACAAGCGAATAAATATTTACATAAAACCAGCATGCATGACAAACATGTCTTTAAGGGCATACCTAGGGGCAATACCTACATGCTAATAGGCTAAACACTCGAGATGAAACATGCCACAGACAGATGAAAGACATGACAGATGAACTTCTGGAAAGAGGTTATAATCAAAATGAACTGGATATTGTCAGAAATGAAGTAGTATCTATGAGACAAGGGAGAGCTAGGCCATATTTTTCTAATCAGGATAATATTACTATCACACATTCATCGTCTGGCAATACTCTGATATCTAATGACTTAAAATAGGACAAGTAAGAATATTGAAGAAGTCATTAGAAATAATTGGTACATACTGAAATCTATGCCAGGATATGGTAAATGGCTTCCTGATAGACCACTCTTTGGTGACTTTAGTTTGAATAGAAAAGACTCTATGGTTTATAACAAAAAAGGTACCTACCGCTGCTATAACTGTGTATGTTGTACTAGTAGAATTACAATAACTGAATTTATACATCCACGTAGTGGTAGGAAGTTTAAATTCTGTTGTGCAGCTACTTGTAACACAACAAACGTGATTTACGTAGCATTATGTCAATGTCCGTGCTTTTATGTTGGCAAATTAACTAGGAGGCTAAGAGACAGGATTATAGAACGTACGTCAGAAATAAGAAGGAAAGTAGCCACAAACTCTCTAGCTCAACATGCACAAGAAACAGATGAATCACACTTTTTCTTTTTGTGTTATGGATATTTTAACTTCTAACATTAGATGTGGGGATTTGGTGAACAGATTGGACACCAGGGCGTATGAGTGGATTATCCGCTTACAAGTGGATTCATACCCTGGCTTAAATAAACAGGTTACACTAAAGCCTATTTTGAAGAGAAAGCAACAACAAATATCATAAAGAATAGGTACCCCTACTTGTATTGTAATAATTGATTTGCATAAATGTATATTTTCAAAAACGTGTATATATGTACATACAAGTACTTCCTTTGCCTTAAAGAAACAAAATACAAATAAGTGTATGCTTTTGAGATACATTTTTTTTAATGGAATGTGGTTATGTTATGTTTTTTAGAAGCTAATTATGTTTTTCTTTTTAAAGTTTTGCTAAGTAGAATGTAATATACTACTTTAAGAATTTTTAGCAAGACATTCTACTAATTGTTTTCTTTAATTACTTAATTGTGTGTTAGATTAGGATAGGTGGGCTGTATCATGTGTTCTTTAGATTTTGAACTATAAAGGATGTGATGTCTTGATATGAAGTTTATTAACACCGAAGGACATTTTGGTCTGAAAGCTTTGTTTTATTAAAAGGATTTATACAATGCTGTAGAACTTGGTATTATTTTGGTGGTAATAATTATAACCAACCACTTCTGAACCCCTCCGTCCAAAAACACACACACACACACACACACACACACACACACACACACACACACACACACACACACACTTTTTTCTCTTTTTCTATCTGACTGAGAATTAATATACTTTTCAAAAATAACTACATTAGTCAGGTATACGTGTATATGTAGGAAGCCACAATGAGTGTTTTCATACTGGATTTCTCTTCCTAATGTTAAAGATTCAGATACACTTTACTCTTAATTTATAAATAAATCGGGTAAATGAAAGCACAGTTGCATATACAATATACAATTAATATAAATCTTAACTTCTTGTGTTTTTCATGGTAATGCATTTAATTATTTGACTTTACCTTAACCTCTTGTACTTTTAAAAAGTTCCCTTTCTCAAAGTATCTACATACATAAATTATGCCTTCTTCCTGTACTTTATTTATGTGCAGTTTTTTTTTTAATACTTTGTACAAATTGTTTTCTCTGTAAACTCTATATAATAACTTGAGTATATTTTTTGAGGGCATACTCCTGGGAAGGGCCTAAAATTGTCCTGATGGGTCGGTGCTTTATCCAGGTTCAAATTCAAACAAGTAAATAAATTAATGTTACCTGGGTTAACTGGAATCTGTAGTAATCTTGCTAAATAAAAATCAAAGCAGATTCCAAAGATAAGCTCAGACACAAAACAATCAGTACGAATGAATTTACTAGATTCTTTGGTGTTGAAGAGGATTTAAAAAAAAGAAAGAAAAGAAAAGTGAATAAAAAAGTCAATGTTTTGGTGTCATAGATAGTTTTATAATTGACCTTGAGAGTAATATTGTTATCATACTGCAGTAAGGGTATTGCACTTTGGGGGCTGTTAAGCAGATGAATACTATATTCCTACTGACTGCAAAATATCGCTCTGGCCCTTTTTTGTCAAATCTAAATTTGAAACGGTATGGACACTTTCAAATTACAACTAAAATCTATGTTTAAAAACAAAGAGAAATGGTCATACAAGTAATAGTGTAGAAGATCTTCTTCTTCTCTCGGCTGTTCTCGTTAGGAGTCGCCACAGCGGATCATCTGTTTCCTTTTCTTCCTGTCCTCTGCATCATGCTCTTTCACACCAACCGCCTGCATGTCCTCTCTCACCACATCCATAAACCTTATCTTAGGCCTTCCTCTTTTCCTCTTACCTGGCAGCTTCATCCTTAGCATCCTTTTCCCAATGTACCCAGCATCCCTCCTCAGCACATGTCCAAACCAACGCAATCTCGCCTCTCTTGCTTTGTCTCCAAACTGTCCAACCTGAGCTGAAACTCTAATATACTGATTCCTAATCCTGTCCATCCTAGTCACACCCAGTGCAAATCTTAACATCTTTAACTCTGCCACATCAAGCTCTGACTCCTGCCTTTTTGTCAATGCCACCGTCTCCAATCAGTAAAACATCGCTGGTCTCACTACCCTCTTATAGACCTTCCCTTTCACTCTTACTGGTACCAGTCTGTCACAAATCACTCCTGACACTTTTCCACCCATTCCACCCTGCCTGTACTCTCTTCTTCACCTCTCTTCCACACTCACCATTACTCTGAACTGTTGATCCCAAATACTTAAACTCATCCACCTTTACCAACTCTACTCCCTGCATCCTCACCATTCTTCTACCCTCCCTCTCATTTAAACACATATATTCTGTTTTAGCCCTGATGACCTTCATTCTTCTCCTCTCTAAAGCATATCTCCATCTCTCCAGGGTCTCCTCAACCTGGTCCCTACTCTCACTACATATCACAATGTCATCTGCAAACATCATAGTCCACAGGGCCTTCTGTCTGATCTCATCTGTCAACCTGTCCATCACCACTGCAAATAAGAAAGGGCTCAGAGCTGATCCTTGATGTAATCCCACCTCCACCTTAAACGTATCTGTCACTCCCACCGCAGTCCTCACCAATGTCGCACTACCCTCGTACATATCCTGTACCACTTTTACATACTTCTCTGCCACTCCCGACTTCCTCATACAATACCACAACTCCTCTCTAGGCACCCTGTCACATGTTTTCTCTGAGTCCACAAAGACACAATGCAACTCCTCCTGACCTTCTCTATATTTCTCCAACAATACTCTCAGAGCAAACATTGCATCTGTAGTGCTCTTTCCTGGCATGAAACCATACTGCTGATCACTAATCATCACCTCCCTTCTTAACCTAGCTTCCACTACTCTTTCCCATAACTTCAAGCTGTGACTGATCAATTTTATCCCTCTGTAGTTACTGCAGCTCTGCACATCACCCTTATTCTTAAAGATAGGTACCAAAACACTGGTGTAGAAGATACTCCTACTCAACTGAAAATGAGCAGAAATGTGGCAATTCATAACTGCAACTAACTGAAAAATCATAGCATTTAAGCAGCATACCAAATGACTTTACTAGGAAAGTTACTTACGCATAACTTGATTTTATAAAACATGAAACTGCTTTCCAAAAATGTATCAGCTATATTAAATTCCATTGTTCATTACAACAATATTTGGCTAAGCATGTACATAAACAAGGCAGAAGGGTGAGCAATGGGATTTGGATGCAATACGCTGTCAGTTCAAAAGTGTAAGGGGAAGTGGAGCTGAAAACAACAGAGGGAAAGAAAAGCAGGCACTATGTGTGGTGAGGTCCTGGCATGTACTGCCAGAGGCAGTGCTACACATTAGGGGCCAGCAGAGAATGCTGGGACAAATAATACGCAGGCCAAATCAGGGCAGATGAAAGCCAGCTGCAGAGTGACACAGATCTACTTCTATCTGCAAGACCATATTTGTAATGTAGTACCACTCAGTTATTTCAAAATGTATTCATTACTTCTGCTTGCAGAATGTTCTGTTATGATAATGCTACCTGTTACAAAGGAATGCTTCTCAACTACTGTGTGTTTTCTGTAATGCGATTTCAAGGATGTCTTGTTTTATGTTTTATTTACCTACATAATATTTCTCATCTCGTACACTACTCTGCATCACAGAGAGTCTAATAACAGTACAGTAAACAGATCTTTTGATGATAAATGTGATTCTTGTACACAAAATTAAAAACACGAGACATGTACGATATGGTGCCTTTTATATGCATACGTGCATGTACATGTGTAGCTACCTATAAATACATAACATATGCAAAACTATATATGCCTACATTGATACACACGATACATATGTGCATTACATATATATTACACATGCGCACACACACACACACATACATATGTATACAAGCATACATACATAAGTATATACATATAAAAATACACATGTGCGCGCGTGCACACACACAAGTCTACAGACATCTACAGATACAGATTTATTGCTAACCCTCTCTTTTCCCTCCCTCTCTATCCTGTTAATGAATTTCAGAGTCAGGATACAAAGACAGTGTCAAAGTCTCAGGATGTGAGGGTTGCATCCTTGTTGTTGGCAGATAATGATGTCCTCTTTATCAAGTGACTGATTTCTGGGGCATGCTGGAGTAGTTTGCTGCTGAGTATGAATATTGTGGGATAAGAATCAGTGTCAACACAGAGATAGTGTTTATTTTCTGGTGCAGTGGAGTTTTATCTACAGGGAAAGATGAAATAGCTAGTTCAAGTGGAGGTCTTCAAGTTCATGGGGTCTTGTTCATAAGTGAGAGTAGACTGGACTGGCCAATAAACCAGAGGATGGGTTTGTACCAGCAACACTAAGTATTTTACTGGATTGTGGAGCAGTGCCCCAAGTTAATGCTCTCAGTTAACAAGAAACCTCTCCTCACTTATGGTCATGAGCTTTGAGTAGTAACTGAAAGGATAAAATTGCAGATATAAGCAGAAGAAATTAGGTTCCTTTGCTGTGCTCTCTCTCCAGGACACAATGACTTCATCAGTCTGGGAGGGTCTTATGAATACAGCTGCTGCTCCTTTGAATAAAGAATGGCCAACTAAGGTGCTGTGGGTAACTACAAGATGCCTACTGGAGGTACATTAGGCAGTGCCTACTGGAAGGAGGTCATGAATTAGGCCTACGAAAGGATGGAGAGATTACATCTCCTAGCTGGTCTGGGAATACCAACAGATCTCAAAGGATGAGCTGGAGACTGTTGCTGGAGATGAGGCACTCTGGTTTGTCCTGCTTACAGTGACAGCAGCAGCATAATTCTCACCAGAAAAAATGTCTTAGAAAACAGAGGGGTGAATGTATATAAAATGGATAACCAAATGTGGACAGATACAGAATTACAGTTTTCTCAAAACTGCCACACTATATAAAGCAACCAGACTTACTAGATTTTATTTCACTCTACTACACACCTTTCCATACATGTCAGTAATTCATGCCTTACTTTAGGTATGGCCAACTCAATGAAATAAGTTTTGGATGTAAAATTAAAAAAAATATATATATATATATATATATATATATATATATATATATATATATATATATAAAATCTCCTATACTGGATGAATTTTTTTAATTTTGTAAGTTACCTAACACTGCACAAAAATCTAATCTTACTACTACACAAATGGAAACCTATCCTGCTCCCTCCATTTGTAAATTATCACATCTGTTTTTTTCAATACCAAATGTGCTAACTCTGCTGGTGAAGTTAGGATACAATTTGTGATGCATGCTACCATTGCATTGTATTTTATAAGTTAAAGCAGATTAATAAAACCTATTCTTGGCAGAAAATGGAGTAGGTCTCCACATAAAACCACTGCTGGTTTTACAGTTTTTAAAGTTGGGCTATTACTAGTATGAAGAAGTCAGTGTCAGTGGAGCAACAGGTAGCACACTCGCCTATGGTGCAGAAGGCTGTGAGTTCCATTCCCACGTCAGGAAGACAGATTGCTGACACTGTACTGCAGCATAAGGGAGCTGCTGCAGTCCACTCCTGAATGATACATGCCTCTACATTGCTATTGACAACACAGCAAGAATTAAGTGTGGAGGACTTTAGAAGACATCAGGATAAGTACATTCTGGATGAAGGACATGCAAGAAAAGTAGAGCCTAGAATGAGGTAGCCCCAAGGCTAAATATTGAGCAACTAAATGAAGATAGAATAGCTACACACTCACTGCAGGAATTTCCTGTGCCCCTTTATGCAGACAATTTGACCTTTACTCCTGCTAAAAGTAGTAATGGAAGAGAACACTGTACAAGGCGGCATTGTTACAGCATGATGACCTGACTTCTATGGTCATCACTAAAATTCCATGCTTTAAATGCTATGACTTAATTCTCTGTTCATCTTAAAGAACACTTCATAGTTAAACCATTCCTAGGTATTTCAGCAAAGAAATTAATACGGTCAAGATGGCTGTCGCCTACATTTGATTAATGACCGAAAGGAGAGGTTATGTTCTTCCTGATCCTGCACTATGTAATAAATAAAGAACGACTGCAGTAATTCAAGTAGTAACACCATGTCTTACTGAGAAGTCAATCAAGAAGTTTAGCAATTCACAGAAAGGACAGAAGACAAAATACTGACAGCTCTGAATGAAAATACTGCACCACATTTCAACTGCAAACAGACAGCTCATGTTTACTGCTTTAAACTTTGCTTGGGCGTCTACTGGGCATGACCAATAATAAAGTTTTCTGTCCTGGAAAAACTTAACACACACAAATTCAAGCCCTCTGCAAGTGACAGGATATGAGGGCAGAACTTAGGACTATTTCATATAAAGATGAGATTTCAGGAAAGACTTCACATACCTTATGGCAAGTCATTTTAACTCCTCTAAATGACAATTTTAGATGTTGACATCCACTTTATTACGGTCTACAATTCTCTGAATTACAAAGATTGAGTGCAAAATCCAGAGAAGCTGTAATCTCCATGTCTCAGGAAGTCACTGAGCTAACACTATAGCATGCAAGTTCAGTTAACAAGTTACTGTATATTTTGTATGTAACCTTAAAATGTTATTTAATGATTGTACTGCATTCTTCGGTGTAATGCTTAAAAATTCTAACAGTGTCATACTATAAAATCTTGTCCTGTTGATTTTCTTTGGAAATGGCCCAGTGGGATTGGTGTTGTACTCTGGTTAACTAATTTAAAAAATGAATGACTGAATTAGTTGGTTAATTAATTGGGCCACACTGTGTTACCTTGGTGGCAGGATGCTTTATAACCACAAGCTAAAGTTAAGTTATTTAATCTCTATTCCCTTCAGTCAAAGTGACATTAGACGATGCTCAAAATTTTCATATATGCAGAGAGATCCCTGGATACATTCTACACGTTTTACTTTTATTTATGAATAAGTGAACTGGTCTTTCTCAGTCCCTTTTCCTTCACAATCTGGGTAAACTTATACTAGCTAATCAGCCACTATATTTTTTGTTTCTAAGAAGAGGCAGAAAACCCGACTACCTAATGACGTCCTGGGCTGATGCTGAAATTGGTCATTTGTGACCACTGCTCTATCAGAGACTGGTTAACAAATTTAAGTAAAATAAAGTCCGTGCAAACACAGGAAGAACATGCAAAGTCAGGCTTGAAACCCACAAAATAGGGCTGTGAGACAGCAAGCTTAACTATTGCATCACTAAATCAATTAATAAATCGATCCTGTTTCTGACAACCAGGTTAGTGTGCTACACAAACACTTGCCCGTTTTCAGGCATAGGTGGGGGCAAAAGATTTATATAATGAAAGGCAAATATTTCAACCATTTTTCGGCATAAGCTTGAACAGCATTTGTACATGTCAACAGATCACCAACAGACAAAATTTTTAGGCACAGATGACAAAATGTCAGCAATGATTCAGACAGCATTTTAGTGAAGTGGCCACAGCATCTACCAAATTCATCAAGGCTTTTTAATCAAGTTCAATAGCACAGCAAGGGATACTGCACACAGATTATCCAAAACAGACATCAGAATGACCTTATCCTTCCAGAAGTTCAACATCTCCTCTTCTGCTTTTTAGGTAACAGTAACCTTTGTTAAACAATTACTGACAACCTGGATGGTTGTTCTAAATGTCTGCAATAAACTACCTCAAAGCAATCCCAGGGATGTCTCTATGACTACAAAGATGAAGGCTAAATCTACCTACAGAATAGCTTAGTAGTGTTGGGATTCCAAATTGACAAAGGGGAACAACTTTAACACAATACTGCTGAAAGAACTTCATCGATTTCTAAGGAAAATAAATGTCAGAATGCCAGACTGTCAGCTTGAAATAGACAGGTTAGAAAACAAACTCTGAAACACATGCACAGAAAGAGTTTGCTGCAGAACAGGATGAAGTCTTTCTTTCCAGATGTTTGCATTCAGAAAGGTGCAAAAGGCAACCAGGGGCTTCTCCCTCCATGCTTGCTGTCTTACGTTTCAGATTTCCACAGATTGCTTGACATGGATGAAACTGTATGGAAAGCAAGACAATGGATAAAAAAATATGACCAAGCTGCTATTAACAAAATGTTTAAGGAAGGAAATACATGAAGCCTTCTCTTTGCTCTTTTAGTAACTCTTAAATAAGATGTCAATAATTAAATGGTATTTAGACATGTACTATACAAGATAAGTTTCAAGTAAGAGATTCAGTAAAAAGACTTGTCTTATTAGCTTGCAGAAGAAGCACTTGACAAGAATGCCTGTATGGCTCAAAGAGGCACAACGGGAAGTGAAGCAGCTACAGGATGTCTGTTACTCTCAGTGAAAAATTTAAACTGTAGGGGTGATGCAACAGAAACCGATAGGTTGTTGTTGTTGTCTTTCGGTTTTTCCCGGTTAGGGGTTGCCACAGCGGAACTCCGGTCCGCTAATGATTGGCAGTAGGTTTTCACGAATGCCGAGGTGCCAGCCCGACATTCAACCTTCAACGAAGGCATGTCCATTTACGCATGTCTTTTGAACGCCCACCCAGCCGCGGGGAGGACATGCAGACTCCACACAGAAGGCACTCCCCACACTCCAGCCGAGAAACGAACGGAAGAACCTCTTGCTGTGAGGCAACAACGCTACTGCTGCACCACCGCGGAAGTAGAAAAATCAGTACAAATTATATTTTTCTGAAAACCAAAGTCCAGATAACCCAAAATAGCTGTTTATTCATTACAGCAAAATGTAACAAAAATCTACTATAAAACACTAGTGAAATTATGAACAACATTATGACTAAAATATAGTGAGTAATTCTATATACACACACAAAGTGCATTCCTCAGACTGAAAGTAACAGTCAAAATTAAAATCATTACAGAGTACAGAACCTAAGGCATCCTTAGAGCACCTCCACACTGCCCTGCATTAAATAATTTCCCAGAGTACCACTCTCCTAATAATGATGTTGACTTCCTGAAATGTGACAGCGCTGTAATACACTAGCCTATGTCTGCAAAGGTTTTCTTCTGTGCTCATTACTTTCCAATTTACAACTCTTTTTAAGTCTTCACTGCAGACTGGGTCATTATGGTGTATGTGTGCATATTTGCACACGTGTTCATGCACGGGCATGCAGGAGAGGTAGACTCCACCTACAAAGAGGTGACTTGTAACTGCCCATTATAATTACCTATGGTATTATGCCCTGAAAAACCCAGACCATTGCCATCTAGGCATCTCCATGAGAATGCATTGCTTCACACTGATGCCTGCCTCAGTGTCCCAAGGCAGTACAGTTGTGCAAGGACTTACCATAACAGTAGGTTTTTGCAGTATTTATACCTTCCCGGGATCATACGTCCAACGTTTGACCTCAGCTCATAAGCACAGGGGTATACGGGTGGACATACCAGCATAATTCCTCAGACCATCTCCAAGCCAGCGACCTGAAGAGCACTGAGATAGAGAGACTGGTCAGCTAAGAGGCTTGAAGCATGAAGTAGTACGGCAGCCCTTTTTGTTCTAAGACACTGTCCACAGTACAGGGATAGACGGGGGGGGAAACAAAGAGTGGCAGTGAGGTTACAGAAAAAGAATGTAGAGGGCAGGAGGGTGGGAAAGAATACTGTAACAGTTATCAGTAGGATATCTACTGCTATGGTTAGTTCTTACACAAATGTACTATGTCCTCATTGAAATCACTGTTGCTGTATTCAAAATGAATGGGTGACTCAGAGTTGAAGGGGATGCAAGTGTGGCTGGTTACGGAGATGCAAAAAGTACAGTTTTGTACCTACCATAAATGTAGATGTTCGAGGATCCCCATTGCTGCAGTCCTTACTATTGGGTATAGTCCGCATCCAGTCGGCCCGAATACCAGAGGTCAGGGCGCATTAGACTGACGTCAGTACGTCAGGGTACTAATGCGCATGACCGACGTCATATCCTCAGTCTTTTCTTGCCCCAGATGTCAGAAGACCCTAAAAAGACAAGGCCCAAAATACCTGCACCAAAAATATGTACAATATATACAAGAATATATACAACAAATATAAGCATGTAACCTCACCTACACAACCACCCCTAAACACAGAGGGAAGGAGGGAGGGATCCTCGAACATCTACATTTATGGTAGGTACAAAACTGTACTATGTTCTTCGCTCCCCATTGCTGCAGTCCTTACTATTGGGTAGAATCCCAAAGCAGAGGTAGGAGGCTGGCAAATCATAGAGAAGCAGGAGCTGACAACATGCCTTGCAAAACAGCTGTGGCAAAACCAGCCCTAGACTTAGAGTAGATAGGAAGGTGATAATGCTTAGAGAAAGTATGCACTGAACTCCAAGTAGCTGCTTCCAAAATATCCTTAGTTGCCACCCCTTAGAAATGCTGTTGAAGTGGCAGTAGCCCTAGTGGAATGAGGCCTAATCCCAGCTGGAATCTCCTTGCCATGATGGGAATAACAAAATGCAATGCAAAAGCCAATCCACCTAGAAATAGTTTGTTTTGACACAGGCTTGCCCTGCGAACTCAAAGCAAAAGAAACAAACAACTGCTGAGACTGCCTGAAATCCTTAGTCCTGCTTAAATAATAACGCAATTGCCTGTGTACATCTAAAGTGTGCAAAATCTTTTCCCCTTTATTTTGGGGGTCTGCATAAAAAGTAGGCAAATGAATAGCTTGGTTTAAAGCCACACTAGAAACCACCTTAGGCATAAAGGAAGGATTAGTATGATACCCTATCCTTATGGAAAATCAAAATGGCTCTACTGCCATAAGGGCCTGCAACTCAGACACCCTTCTTGCAGAAGTAATAGCCAACAGAAAAGCAGTCTTCCATGACAAATATTTCAATTCAGCAGTAGCGCTCAAAAGGTTGTAGAGTAAGTTTTTCCAACACAAAATTGAGATCCCAAGCAGGAGTAGGAGCTCTGGGGTCTTGTATTCTTTGCCCCTCTAAGAAACTGCTTGAACAAAGGATGCGAAAACAATGGTGGGTCACAATCATAATGAGCTGAAATTGCTGCAGCATGAATCTTAATGGAAGAGAAGGACAAACCTTTGTCCAATAACTCAGTAAGGTATTGAAGAGCCACACTCAAATTAGGCTCAGAAACCTGCACATTCTTTGCTGTACTCCAAAATAAAAATCTCTTCCATTTTTCTGTGTACACTTTCCTTGTACTAGGTCTTCTAGCTTCCATAATCACATTTAAAACTTGTTGAGGAAGTTGAGACCTGCTGTGTTTCAACACAGAATATGCCAGGCTGTTAGATGAAGAGAGTGAAGCTTGACATTGAGCAGATGACCATCCTTCTGAGATAACAGATGAGGAATCAGAGGTAAAGGCCATGGAGGCTTCCTTACCAGACTCGTAGTGGGTACCAGTGTTGTCGAGGCCAATCTGGAGCTATCAAAATCATCCTTGGCCTGTCTTGTCTGACCTTTAATAATACCTTTGGAAGAAGAGGCAGAGGAGGAAAGGCATACACATGAAGGTTTTTCCAACTGAAAGACAGAGCATCCACTTTCCAAGCTGTGTGATGAAACCCCTTTGTGCAATACTGTGGCAGCTGGTGGTTTAGTGGAGAAGCGAACAGATCTATGTCTGGAGTTCCCCATGACACTGTCAATTTTTGAAATACATGAAGATCCAGTTTCCACTCGTGGGGATCCATGATTTGTCTGCTTAACACATCTGCTAAGGAGTTCTGTGCTCGGCAGAAACCTTGCCTGAAGAGTTAGTTGCAAGCTTACATAAAATCATTGCTTGCCTGCATAGAGGATAAGAATGTGTTCCCCTTGCTTGTTGATGTACCACATGACAGTTGTGTTGTCTGTTAGAATCAACACCTGCCCTGGAAGAAGTAACTCCTTGAAAGCCATTAATGCAAACTGGACTGCTAACATCTCCTTCATGTTGATATGTAGATGCTGTAGTCTGGCAGGCCACTTGTCTTGTATCCACTTTCCATTTAGATGAGCTCCCCAAGCAATGTCCGAGGCATCTGTCGTTAAAATATGACTCTGGCCGGGTCACAGAGAGTCCCTTGTTTAGGTGACATTCCTGAGCCCACCACAAAAATTCTTTTGAAGGCAAGGTATTATTTGAATGACAGTGTCCAAATCCTGGCAGTGCTGTGTCCATACATTTTGAGATACCATTGTAGCTTCCTCATATGCAGTTTGGCATTGGGAAGCACCAGAATACAAGATGCCATGAACCCTAATGCTTGAAGGACTGTCCTTGCAGTCAGCACGGACTGATGAGATAGTTGATGGAAGTAAAGTGATAGACTCTTTTGTTTGTCCGGGGTTAAAAGGCCATCTGGGCTGCTGTATTCAGTCTCACACCCAGAAAGCACATGTCTTGAGAGGGTACTAGACTGGACTTTATTTCGTTCACAGAATACCCTAGGCATCTTAGCACTGCTATGACAAATTCCAGATGCTGTAGAAGGTCTTCCTTTTCTTGAGCCAGAATCAGGCAGTCGTCCAAGTAAGGATAGATTTGAATTCCTTGAAGCCTGAAGTAAGCTATCACTGGAGCCAGAACCTTTGTGAATACTCTGGGCAGTAGATAAGCCAAAGGGCAATGCAGAGAACTGATAATGAGAATTTCCAGCTCGAAACCGCAGATACTTCCTGCAACTTAGCCTTATAGGCACATGAAGGTAAGCTTCCTTGAGATCTAAAGTTACCATCCAGTGATCTTTGCCCAGCAGAGGTAAAAGCTGTTGTAACGTCAACATCTTGAACTTGGGAATGTCCAGAAAAGTGTTGAGGAGAGATAAATCCAAAATTGGTCTCCACGTGTTCCCCTTCTTTGGTACTAGGAACAGGCGAGAATAAAATCCTAGGCCCCTTTCTGATACAGGGACTGGCTGAATGGCCCCCATCTGGAGTAACTGAGAAACTTGCTTGTGAGCCTCTTTTCTTTGTGGAGGAGGAACGTCTGGCATGCCTTTGAAAGGGGGCATTGTATGGAAATAAAATCTGTAACCGTGGTGAATGATATCCAACACCCATTTGTCTTGAGTAAGTAAATCCCAATTATCTTTGAAAAGAGACAGTCTTCCTCCCAAAGGAGCTGCCAGGCGAGAATCTACTGGCAGCTGAAAAGACAGGTCATTGGGTCTGTTAGGACTGACCCCTGCCCTCACCAGAAGTCTGAGCAGGTGAACTCCCTGTTCTAGGCCTAAAAGAACCCTGAGCCCTGCCCCTACCACGTCTAGACCTACCCCTAGACTGGGAATCATAAGCAGGATATGTCCACCCCTTAGCAGGCCAATTTCTACTAAACTTCGGTGGCTGCACCTGCAAAAATCTTTAACAGTTTGCATAGACTTAGCTTTGTCCTCCATTTTCTTTAAAACTGCTTCCACAGGCGATCCAAACAACACATCAGACTGTAAAGGAGCATCCAAAATCCTTGTCTTAACATGCTCAGCTAAATTCTGATCCTTCAACCAGGCATGCCTGCGAAGAACAGAACTAGTAGCAGCCACCCTCGAGGAGGCCTGTACAGCATCAAAACCACATTGCAAAGAATGCTTACCCACTTGTTCAGACACATGAACCAAATCCAGCAATTCTTTACACTCAATACCTTAAGCATCCACCTTAGATTTTAATTGTGAAAGGAGATAATTCTGATATTTTAGCATGTGAAACTGACAATTCAATGCTCTCATGGCTAGAGTGGAAGAAGTATACACTTTCTTTCCCCACCTATCCAAAGCCCTTGCCTCTTTATCAGTGGGAACAGGATTTTTAATCACAGAAGCTTTAACACCTTTAGGCCCTTGAGAAATAGTTTCTGGGTCCGCCCTAGGACTCTTAAACAAATACTTATGAGCTTGGCACCCTATAATACCTATCAGGCTTAACAGGAGCAGGAGGCAAAGAGTCTGGGTTTAGGGAAGCCTCTGCAAAACATCTTCCACCACATTCAACACAGGAGGAATAGCTAAGGGCCTATGCTGGGGTAAAACAAGAATTCCCTAAGCCTTTTCCTGGAATCAGAGTAATCCTGGCCTTCCCATTTAAAGTGCTCCCTCATGGAATGCAGAGTCTCTGAAAATGAGAAATCCTCAGGAGGAGAAGCTGTAGGAGTGGAATCATCCACATCAGAATCAGAATAAGTAGGATACTCCTGCAAGTCTTCCAGAAGACTCTGAAGCCTCTGAACACTGTTCAAAACTATCAAACTCCGGTTCCACCCTAGGCCTCGTATCAGGCGGGGCATAGAACCTCTAATCATAGTAATCAAATCTTCTGCCATTTTAAGCATATGTTTCTTAGGTACAGAACCCGAAATGCTAGGAGAAGCCCCCACTGAAGCTGAACTAGGCCCACCTCTCAAAGAAGTTTTGGCAACAGAAGGAGAGGCTCTAACTACCTTGGGAAGAGAGGGAAGAACAGTTACCTGAGAAGCCCCCTCAGCCTGGCCTACCTCCTGAGAAGGCACATCCTGTAACAGTAAAGTTTCTGCCTGAGACTCCATGGAAACTTCTGGCAAAACCTCTGGCTCCACTGAGCCTTCTAAAGAACCGACGTCCGGGACTGCCGGTTCATCAACCCTAGGCTTCGCTGTTTTGTCCTTGCGCTTCTTGGCGGGCGCCGGAGCATCCGGCGGCATTTTATAATTGCAACGCTTCCCAAACACTAACCTGGCACAGTCTAACCTCCTCTTAATAGTGCGTTTGTTAAACCTAGCACAAGAGCGGCAACCAACAACGTCGTGCTCAGGCCCTAAACAAGGTATACACAAGGTATGGTAATCCCTATGAGGTATCTGTTTCCCACAAGAAATACAGTTATTCACTTTTTCTGACATCCGGTTAAATACTGAGGCAAGAAAAACCAAAATGTTGCCAACTCTGTTTCGGTCTGAAACTCCGGTTTGAAATATTTCAGAACGCCAACCTGCACTCGCAAAATTGCTTCTGCATCGGACCATGCGATATGACGTCGGTCATGCGCATTAGTACCCTGACGTACTGGCGTCAGTCTAATGCGCCCTGACCCTCTGGTATTCGGGCCGACTGGATGCGGACTATACCCAATAGTAAGGACTGCAGCAATGGGGAACGAAGAACATCTGTCCAAGAGGCACAGAAGGATTGACCTAGTGAAGACAGCCCTAGACTTTAGAATTCATCAATCTAGTGTTTAGTGAAGATGTGTACAGAGGATCAAGTAACAGCTTATAGTATGGTCCTCACATCCACACCTTTGTAGAAGGCCGTAAATGATGCTACTGCCCTGACGGACTGAGCTTGAGGGCATGAGGGCAATTACCATTCCATGTTGACAATAACAAGAGGAGATGACCTTAGAGATCTAGCTTGCAATAGTTTGTCTAGACACTGGTTGGCCTAATTTTGAGTGCATAAAAGAGACAAACAGTTTGGTCACATTTTCTAATGGATTTGGTTTTGTCCAGACAGAGACTCTTAACTGTCTAGGTAGAATAGCAGTCTTTCCCCAAGTTCTTTGGGTTGGGAAAGAAGGCAGTGAGTTTTACAGCCTGGTTAAGTAACAGTTCATTCACTACATTAGACATGAATGAAGGGTTAGCTTTCAAGGTCACCCTGTCCTTGTGAAAAATAAAGGGTAGGATGGCCATAAGAGCCTGAAGCTCTGAGACTCTTTTTGCTGAAGTAAGAGCCAGAAGCAGAATAGTTTTCCAAATGCAGAATTTGAGGTTTTCTGTGACAGGTGGTTAAAAAGGAGGCAAACTAAGTTTTTCTAGCTCAAAGTTGAATCCAAAAGGGGAATTACAGGTTTCCATGGTGGTCTAAGGTGCAGCACCTTTATGGAACAACTTGACCTCATGTCTGGACATAAGAGAAGGACCGAGGAGTACACATGCAGAGACCAACGACAGGTGAGAAACAATGGAAGAGAAGGCCAAAATTGTGTGCATAACCTCACATAGATACTTTATTATGGAAGGTATCTGTGATTTGTTGGGGTCCTGTCCATTCCTATGACACCAAAAGGAAAATTTCTTCTATTTAGCTACGTAGGATTTTAGAGTGACAGGTTTCCTGGCTTTTTGAAGAGCCTTACTTTCTCTGAAAGATGGTGTCTGCAAGGAATTAAAACCCTATCATCCAGAGAGTTAGGTTTAGGGATGACAAGCTGAGGTGTAATAGTGAGCCTTTCTATTGTATCTTGCGATCTGCTTGCAGTGGCAGATTGTGACAGCTGACCCTGGTGAGGTGAAAGAGAAGAGGAAACCAATGGTATCTTGACAAGAAGGGGATCACAAGCAAAAGTTTTGGGTTTTCTTTTTGAGCTTTTAAAAGAACTCTTGGGACGAGAGGCAGAGGTGGAAAGCAGGAGAAGAATCTTCCTGTCCTCCAAGCTGATGGGCACAGGGCCCTGTTGCAAAAGAGGGGGAGCTGTTTTTTGATATCTGAAGCAAAGAGGCCTAAAGTGTCCTCCAGTGGTGGAGAATGTCCGGGAAGACCTGTCTGTTGAGGGACCACTGATGAAGATCCTAAGATTCACTATGAAACTGCAACAATGATTTCTGTCAGGACATCATTTGATTTTTGAATGTTCAACCTCTTCCCCTCTAGGAAATACGACAGTATCTTAAGCATATTCCTAAGTTTTACTGTCTCATGAAGAAGAGGAAAGGCACAGGTACCTCTTTCATTCACAACTCCTGCTAGCAGTTGCTGGTTATGTGATATATGTGTTTTCCAGAAGGGATTTATCGAGTAAGTTACCATTCTTCTGCTGTGTTTAATAGACCGGCATTCTCTTTGTTTCTTGTACTTTCAAAGTTACAAAACACTTAAATTTGCTACTTAGTTTGTAATTTACTTAACTGTGGTGTTTATTTTTCACTGTTCTACACATATATGTGCTACTTCAAAATGTTGAAAACTCATAACATCTAATTTCAATACAGCGAGACCATTAGATTGAAAATTGAAAACATCTAAAACTAATAACATCTAATCTCAAAAAATCGCAAACTACACATCAAAGATAAATATCCCACCCACTTTTTACTACGTTTCTGCAGGGGGGCAAGCCCCCCTGCACACCCACACCTTCCATAATTTAAATATACCAACTCCAAGACCACACTACAGTGGGAAAAAGTTAATTTCCTAACCCTACTGTACCGCAATCACCATAAAAAGTGTACACAATGTCTAAATCACTTACCTGTATGGCCTAAAAACATGTACAGAGTGGCATAATAAACACTATATACAGACTAACAGAATAAACTATAACATTTACATGTTTGATGATACATTTTCAATGTTGTGAGATTCGATGTTATGAGTTTTAGATGTTTTCAATTTAGAATCTTACAGTCTCTCTGTTCTGAAATTAAATGTTTTCAAACTTTTGAAGTGAAACCGTGCACAGATATACATAACTATACTTTTGGAGTACTGGAAAATGCCATTGATACTGCAGCATCTCTGCAATTCCTCTTTTTACATATTTTTTCCTTTGCCAGATGACCATCAATCCCTTCCTCTTCCTACCACACTACAAAAACAACATAGCTGTTCTTTCATTCCTGTATATGCATCAATGTGGGAGAGCAGGGAGAGACTATCCAGACACCCACATGACTTGTATGAATGTGTCAACCTCCATATCCCAGCAGCAGCTGAAAAGGACAGCTGCAATACTTGTCCTAAGCGTATGTATTTCCAGAAATTCTCATCCTGATTACAGTGCACTTTTGCTTAGTGTGCATGTCCTGACACAGCCCAGGAGCTGTTTTTGATTCAGACACTGACATACAACCCCCACCTGGATGTCAGGGCAGCTCAGCTACCAGGAGCTTCACTGCCTCAAGATGGTACAAATGCTGTTGGCTGCTCACTCCCACCCACCCTAGTCTGTTTCTCTTGTAGTCAGGTAACTAAACAATCCCAGGCCTCCAAGTCACTGAGCTAATGCATCTACAGAATTTTATTATTTGCATCTGCACAGCACAACTAGCTGTAACGACGCACAAATGCTGCTACACTGTGCAAATGGATGCTGAATTTCTGTACTTATGATGCAGATTTGTCATTTGTAAAAATGAAGTGTATTTGTTTAACATAATATGCCTGCACAGTTTTTGAATTTATTATCAGATCTTGTCTTCCAGTTTGCATGAGAGTGAATGGGATTGATGTAGAAGGCATGAAAGGGACAATTGTGTAAAACTGCCTTACACTGATCACTGGTGTGCACTACTGCTGGTGGAGTGACAGTGCCAATTTTTATCCACGATCCCAGTAATAATGCCTAATGCAGAGTAAGTAAAATGGTGCCATACTGGTATCTTCCAAGTCAAAATTGGATGGCATAGTGGAATCGTAATGAACCCTCTAACTGCCCAACACATGAATCTAGGAACTGCTGGGCTCTGGGGTCAGCTGTACAATACAGAGCTTGGTGTACATTACAGTGCTACATGACACCAGCAGGGCAGCAACACTCTCCAAAAGACTGTGCAGTCCACACTGTAGTTGTTATTTATATAAAAGAGGGACAAGGGAACTTCAGAAAAGTACAGTTGTGTACACTTACCATAAATGTAGATATTAGAGTGTATTCACTGTTGCAGTCATTACATTTGGGTAATCTGCTGGCAGGTTGCCCTCAGTCGGCCTGAATATCAAAGTCTTGGGGCCTGCGTCAGTTGCTGTCTCCTCTTATCAGGTTGTCAGGGGTATAAAACATGCAGCAGATGCCATTTTCTTTAGTTTTTCTTGCCCCAGATGTCAGGTGCCCCCCAAATGGGCAGCAAATATATATATAAATATTTCACTGTCCAGCATCCATTCGTGTGGGTCTGACAGGTTCCTGCTCAGACTACCAGGATGTTTTGTCTCCATGGCAGAAACTGAGCTTGAAGGTCCAATTTGCAAGCTAGAGCTGTGTTCCATAGATTCACGGCTAGTCTGCAAAGGGGATAGGAATGTGATCCCCCTTGCTTGTTTATGTACCACATAACTGTGGTGTTGTCTGTCCGTATCAGTAGTTGTCCTGGTTGTAGAAGATTCCTGAAGGCCAATAGAGCATTTTGAACGGCTAACATTTCTTTTAAATTGATATGCAGGTGCTTTTGATCCTTTGTCCAAAGGCCTTGCAGACATTTGCCCTGCAAATGGGCTTCCCATGCGTAATCTGAGGCGTCTGTGGTTAGTATCTGACTGGCTGGAGGCAGACTGAAGGCTTTCCCTTTGTTTTGAGTACATGCCTTGGACCACCAAAGGAATTCCTTTTGAAGACAAGGCATGACGGTGATCTGTATGTCTAAACTGTGGCAATGCTGAGACCATACACTTTTTAGGTACCACTGTATTTTCCTCATATGTAGTCTTACATATGGTGCGAGAAGGATGCAGGAGGCCATGTAACCCAAAGCCTGCAGGAATTTCCTTGCAGTTAATGATGCCAAGGTTTTGAAAGTTGAAGCCAGCTGTAATTGTTTTTTGGATGTCAGAAATGCCATCTGGGTTGTAGTGTTTAGAGGAGCACCCAGAAAAGTTATCTGTTGTGAGGGTGTCAAATTTGACATTTTTATGTTTACAGTGAATCCCAGGAACTTGAGAAGCTTCTGAACAAATTCTAGATGCTGGAGTAAGACATCCTTGCTGTCTGCTTGAATAAGACAGTCGTCCAGATAAGGGTAAATTTAAATTCCCTTGAGTCTGCAATAAGCTACTACTGGAGCCAGGCATTTGGTGAAGAACCTGGGCGCAGCAGACAATCCAAAGGGCAGCGCAGAGAATTGATAGTGCCTCGATCCGGCCTTGAACCTGAGGTATTTTCTGCACTCCTGCCTGATGGGAATGTGTAAATAAGCCTCCTTTAAATCCAAAGTTACCATCCATGCATTTTTGGTCAGCAATGGAAGTAGCTGCTGTAGAGTAAGCATCTTGAATTTTGGTATCTCGAGAAAAGTGTTCAAGACTGACAGATCCAGAATGGGTCTCCAAGAATTTTGCTTTCTGGGGACTAGAAAGAGCCTTGAGTAAAAACCTTGTCCCATTTCTGAAAGTGGAACCAGTTCTATGGCTTTCATAGCCAAGAGGGCTTCCACCTGGTTTAAGGCCTCTAACCATTGATGTTTTGGTAGATCCGGCCATCTGCTTGGTCTTGGAAGGGTATGAAAATGGAATTTGTAACCTCTTGAAACCACATCCAGAACCCACTTGTCTTGGGTTATACGAGTCCAATTTAGGTGAAAAAGAGAAAGTTTTCCTCCGAGAGGGGCTTCCAGGCAAGAAGTTCCTGCAGCCCAGCAGAGGGAGTCATTGAGCCTGTTTTCTATGAGCTTGAGACCTGTCCTCTCCACCCCTAGGGGTGGAAGCAGTCCACTGTCTTGGTCTGTAAGAGGCTTGCGTTTGGGGCCTTCCTCGGGAACGTCTGTATCTACCCCTCTGAGGCCTGTCTGAATTGGGAAAGGACCAATTTTTAGTAGGCCAATTCCTACTAAATCTGGGTGGCTGTACTTGTAAGAAATCCTTATCCGTTTGCATGGATTTTGCCTTGTCCTCCATCTTCTTTAGCACCTCTTCAGCCTTAGATCCAAACAAAACATTATGCTGAACAGGAGCATCCAATAACTTAGCTTTTACTTGATCTGGCAAGTTTTGTTCCTTTAACCAAGCGTGCCTTCTAATGACTGTGCCAGAGGAGGCAGCCCTACATGAAGCCTCCAAGGCATCAAAACCACAGTGTAAACCATGCTTCCCTACTTGTTCAGTGGCATGCATTAAGTCATGTCATTCCTTATTATCTGCACAAGCGGAAATGGAAGTTAGCTTTTGTTTCAAAACAGACAGATGAAATTGCTGGTATTTCAGCATATGAAATTGACAGTTTAAAGCCCTAATAGATAAAGTTGCAGAAGTGTACACTTTTTTGCCCCATCTTTCTAAAGATCTGGAATCCTTCTCAGTGGGAATGGGGTTTTTAGCAGTAGCGGCCTTAACCCCCTTAGGGCCCCGAGAAATGGTTTCAGGATCAGCAGTAGGATTCTTGTATAAAAACTGATGGGAATCAGGAACCCTATAATATCTGTCAGGCTTAACAGGAGCTGTAGGAAAAGAGTCAGGAGTTAAGTTAGCCTCCGAAAAAGCATCATCCACAATATCCAAAATAGGAGGGATTGCCAGGGGTCTATGTTGGGGAAGAAGAAGAAAATCCCTAAGTCTTTTCTTAGATTCCGAGTACTCCTGTCCTTCCCAGTGAAAATGTTCCCTCATTTCATGTAAAGTTTCCCCAAAAGAAAAATCCTCAGGGGGAGAAGCTGAAGGAATGGATTCCTCAACATCAGAATCCTCAAAAGGAGGGAAAGAGTAATCCTGGTCAGAAGAAGAAACTGAAGAAACAGAAGCCTGATCAGAGGAGTCATAATACAATTCCTGCCTTGGCCTTTTATCTGGAGGGGGATGTGAACCCCTAATCATAGTAAGTAAGTCCTCCGCCATCTTAAGCAACTGTTTCTGAGACTTGGGTCCCGGATCAGAAGAGGCCTGGGCTGTAGTCTTTGATTTCGAAGGAGTCTTTGCCTTTGCCTTTATCAGAAGCTGAGTAGGCCTGAAAACCCCCTCGGAAGCCGGTACCTGCACAGTGGCTCCGGACCCATCCGAAGGAGCATTGTCTGAAAGTCCTGCAACTGAAATATTCAAAGGCCTAGTTGGCTCCTCGTGGGAGTCCGTTTCGGCCATCGGTTCCGAAATGGCCGACGACAGGGGCTGCAAAAGCGCCTCACTGACGACGGCTGAACCTGAAGCTGGCTCTGCTTGTACAATATCGTCTGTTTTGGACCTCGGAGGCCTGTCTTTATCCTTGCGTCGTTTGTGAACTCCGGTAGTCGGAAGCGTGTCCGACGACATTTTGTAATTAAAATGCCTACTGAAGTAATGAAATGCAAAATCGTACCTTCGTTTAATCGTACGTTGATTAAATCTAGCACAAAACCGACAACTAGCTACGTTGTGGTCAGGGCCTAAGCAAGGAATACAATAAGAATGAAAATCCTTATGAGGTATTTGCTTCCCACATGAAATACAATCATTAACTTTTTCTGACATCAGACTGGAGCAAGAAAAAAGTTTCCCCAACGGGGTACTTAGCTTTGAGTAGGAGAAGAAAGTCTTCGGACTGAAATACGTTTAGAAAAAATTGTCAGGAGTCAGCCGACCGGCACTTGCGAACTGCTATCACCGCACGGGAAGAAAGACTGGGGAACATGGCATCGGCTGCCAGCTTTGTTCTCCTGGCGCTCTGACATCAGGGAGCATGGGTGAGCAGCCGACGCCGGACCCAGACTTTGGGATTCTGGCCGACCGAGGACTGCCTGCCGGCAGGGGAGAACCCTACAGTCATGACTGCAACAGTGAAACACGATGAACATCCTTGTAATAGCTGTCTGGCTTGCTAGGAGCTGGAGGTTGGGAATCTGGAGCCATGCTTGATTCCGAAAACACATCATCAACAATGTCTAATACAGGAGGTATGGCCAAAGGCCTATGCTGATGAAGAAGAAGGAAATCCCTAAGCCTATTTTTTGATTCTGAGAAATCTTGACTCTCCCAATGAAAATGTTCCTTCAAAGTAAGCAAGGTTTCTCCAAAAGAATAATCTTCAGGAGGAGATGCAGATGGGATGGATTCCTCTGCAACTGAATCCTCATAAGGAGGTATAGAAAATTCCTGATCAGAAGAGGAATCAGAAGAAATAGAAACGTGATCTGAAGATTCATAATCAGTGTCTTGCCTTGGCCTCTTATTGGGGGGGGGGGGGTTGGGAACCCCTGATCAAGGTAATTAAGTCTTCAGCCATTTTGATCTGTTTCTTGGGCATAGAGGCCTGAGCACGTGGCTCATGCATCGGTTTTTTAGCCTTAGAAGTTGCTTTTGTCTTTATCTTTGAAGCTGGCGTCGGTTTTATATAGAAATGCTGAGACCTGAAAACACCCTCAGAAGCTGATGCCTGCTCAGTGGCTCCGGACCCATCCGAGGGAGAGACATCCACGGGTACAATACTCTGAGAATCTCGTGGCATGCCGGACTCCACATGGGTCTCGGTAGAGGCCTGCAACTCGAAAGTAGCGGGTATCAGGGGCTGCAAAAGTGCCTCACTGAGTACCGGTGAACGGCTTAGGAGAAGCTTCGTTGTCTGTTTTGGTCCTCGTCGGTCTGTCTCTGTCCTTTCTTTGCATTTTTTGTGAAGTCCGGTAGTCTGATTGCTATGCGATGACATTTCAGGGTAGTTAAATCTGTTTCCAAAATATTTTGAAGCAAAGATATACTGACGCTTAATAGTGCATTGGTTAAATCTAGCACAAAACCGACAGCAAGGCACGTTATGATCTGGGCCTAGGCAAGGAATACAGTACTAATGGAAATCCTTATGAAGTATTTGCTTTCCACAAGTA
Source organism: Protopterus annectens (assembly GCF_019279795.1). Classification (NCBI taxonomy): domain Eukaryota; kingdom Metazoa; phylum Chordata; order Ceratodontiformes; family Protopteridae; genus Protopterus; species Protopterus annectens. The sequence continues at coordinate 892,575,876 of NC_056731.1, forward strand.
ATGCAATTATTAACTTTCACGGACATCAGTAAGGAGCAAGAAAAAGTTTCCTCAACGAGGTACTTAGCTTTAATTGAAGACTTCGGTTCTGAAACTCGAATGCAAAAATTTCAGGAGTCAGCCGACCGGCACTTGCGAACTGTTTCTGCTTCGGGCACCGCGCGGCAAGAAAGACTGAAGAAAATGGCATCGACCACATGTTTTATACCCCTGATGACCTAATGTCATGGAAGAGGAGACAGCAACTGACGCAGGACCCAAGACTTGGATATTCAGGCCGACTGAGGGCAACATGCCAGCAGATTACCCAAATGTAATGACTGCAACAGTGAAGCACGAAGAACATCTTCCAGAGCATTTGACTTTTTTCACCTGCAGTAAGGGATTCTGTGAACCTTTACATACCTACAGGCTACATCAGATGTATAGTGTTGCACCCTTCTCATCTGCAAGCAATTATGCAAATCAGACCGTAAACAGCTGCATAAACAGAATATCTACAAAATGTGTACATAAAACATACCACAGCAAGTTAAGAACAGTACTAACAGTGCTAAATAATGGAGAAGTGTGCATGCATGTATATAACCCCTGACAGTGTCGTATTATAAGGAAAAATAGGGACAGAGGTGGACTATGAGTCATGCTGAATTACTACCAGTGAGTTAAATGGATGGTAATGAACAGTGACTCATATTATATTATTATAAGGAAATAAAAGGGATGGTCCTGGACAGTGAGTCATACTATGTTATTATAAAAAAGAAAGTGGGCCAGTTATAGTATAAGAAAAGGGGACATTATAAAGCACCACTACATATACCTTACAAAAGAAAGGAAGGAAGAAAAAGTACAGTTGTGTACACTTTCCATAAATGTAGATTTTCGAGTGTATTCACTGTTGCAGTCATTACATTTGGGTTATCTGCTTGCAGTAGCCTTCAGTCACCTGATTAACAAAGTCTTGGGTCCTGCGTCGGATGCTGTCTCTTCTTCCATGAAGTCAGGTCGTCAGGGGTATAAAACATGCAGCCAACGCCATTACATCAGTTTTTCTTGCCCCATATGTCAGGTGCCCCCAATGGGAAGCAATTAAATCTATAATTACAAGGATATACCTCCAACAAAAAAGCAAATACACCAAAAAGCATGTTGAGCATAGTAAGGGAGAGTAGAGGTATAGCCAAAAGAAGAAAGGGGGCTGGAAGGAAGGAAACCAGGACTGCAACAGTGAATACACTCGAACATCCACATTTATGGTAAGTGTACACAACTGTACTATGTTCTTCGTGTTTCACTGTTGCAGTCATTACATTTGAGTAGATTCCCAAAGCTAAGGTTGGGAGGAGGAATTTAAATAGAATTAGGACCAGCTATAAGACCCTGCAAGACTGCAGTGGCAAAGCCAGCTCTGGATTTAGATAAATTTGTCAAATGATAATGCTTGGTGAAAGTATGTACAGAACTCCAGGTAGCAGCTTCTAGGATGTCCTTGGTAGGAACGCCCCTGAGAAAGGCTGTGGAGTTAGATGCAGCCTTGGTTGAATGGGGTCTGTTGTCCTGTGGGATAGGTTTTCCATGGTGCTTATAGCAGAAATGAGTGCAGTGGCCTATCCATTTTGAAATGGTTTGCTTTGAAATAGCTTTCCCCTCTGTCCCTGCAGCAAATGCCAGCAGCAGTTGTTCAGATTACCTTTGAGGTTTAGTCCTGTCCACGTAAAATCTAAGTTGTCTGTGCACATCAAAGGAGTGCAGTATCCATTCCCCTTTGTTCTGTGGGGTAGGAAAGAAGGTAGGTAAATGAATGGACTGATTAAGAGCCACACTAGATACCACCTTGGGCATGAAGGAGGGATTAGTTCTGAGGGACACCCTGTCCGCATGAAAGATGATGAAAGGCTCCAATGCCATAAGGGCCTGTAATTCAAATACCCTTCTTGCAGAAGTGATTCCTAAATGGAAAGCTGTTTTCCAGGAAAGGAATTTTAAATCTGCAATAGCAGCTGGCTTGAAAGGAGGAAGAGTGAGATTCTCCAAGACAAAGTTAAGATCCCAGGCTGGAGTTGGAGCTCTCCTGGGTGGTCTTACATTTTTGGCCCCTCTGAAGAACTGCTTGAGCAGTGGGTGAGAGAAGAGGGGAGGCTTTGTGCTATAATGAGCTGAAATGGCTGAGGCATGACTTTTGATGGAGGAAAAAGAACAAGCTCTTATGAAGGATCTCAGTCAAGTATTGTAAAATATGAGGTAAATTGGGCACTGCTGCGCTCATCTCTTGAGATAGATTCCAGGCACAAAATCTTTTCCATTTTGCAGCATAAGATTTTCTAGTACTAGGCCTCCTTGCCTCTAAAATGACATCCATCACTGATTTACTGAGGGATGGTAAAGGAGAGATTAGGTAATTAGCCAGGCTGCTCGGTTCAGGGTTTGCAGCTGAGGGTGCAGAATCAGGTTCTCCTGCTGAGACAACAGGGAAGGAGTTTGAGGCAGGTGCCAAGGGGCCAAGCATGATACACTGTGCAAGAGGGGGGTACCAGTGTTGGCGTGGCCAGTCTGGTGCAATTAAAATCGTCCTTGGCTTGTCCTGTTTGATCTTTAGTAGTACCTTGGAGAGCTGTTTGATCTTTAGTAGTACCTTGGAGAGCAGAGGCAGAGGAGGAAAGGCATGAACTGATAGGTTTTTCCAGCTGAAGGATAGAGCACCCACTTTCCAAGCTAGCTTGTGGTGAATCGTTGTGCAAAATTTGACCAATTGATGGTTCTGGGGGGAGGCAAACAGGGCTATATCTGGGCTCCCCTACTTGCTTGTCAACATGTTGAAAATCATTTGTTCCAGTTTCCACTCGTGTGGGTCCATGAGGTTTCTGCTTAGTCCATCTGCCAGTGTATTTAGTTTTCCTGGCAGGAATTGAGCTTGTAGGTTCACTTGGTAGCTCAAGGCTGTGTTCCACAATGCCATGGCTAGTCTGCAGAGGGAGTAAGAATGTGTACCCCCCTGCTTGTTTATGTACCACATGACAGTGGTGTTGTCCATCTTTCCCATTAGTTGTCCTGGAAGTATCTGGTCCTTGAAGGCTGTCGGAGCATTCTATACAGCTAACATTTCCTTTTGATTTATGTGCAAGTGCACTTGACTTGGGTTCCATTTGCTCTGAATGCCCTTACCTGCCAGGTGAGACCCCATGCATAGTCTGATGCGTCTGTTAAGGTTTGGGCTGCAGGGGTAGTGTGAATGGTAGTCCCCTGTTCTGGTGGCCGGCCTTTGCCCACCAAAGAAACTCTAGGCATAGGCAATGTATGACAGGAATCCTTGCTTCTAGATCCTGTGAATGTTGACACCATAGGCTTTTGAGATACCACTGTAGTTTCCTCATATGCAGCCTTGCATATGGAATTAGAAGAATGCAGGAGGCCATAAATCCCAAGGCTTGCAGTATTTGCCTTGCAGATAGCTGGGTTTTTGTGGGCCACTTGTTGGTTGTCAAATGAATCCATTTCTCTGGTGTGAGGAAAGCCATCTGGGAAGTTGTATTCAAGCTTGCTCCCAGAAATATAATTTGTTGACAGGTACCAGGTGTGTTTTCTTTTCGTTTACGGTGTACCCCAGACAAGTCAGCACCCTTTGAACAAAGGCCAGATGATTCAAAAGTATGTCCCGGCTTTCTGCCTATATTAAGACAATTGTCCAGGTATGGGTATATTTGAATATTTCTTTGCCTGCAAAATGCAATGACTGGAGCTAGGCACTTGGTGAATACCCTGGGCGCAGTAGATAAGCCAAAGGGAAGTGCAGAGAACTGACAGTGCATGTAGCCTGCTTTGAAGCATAGATATCTTCTGCAAGACTCCCTGATAGGGATGTGCAGGTATTCTACTTTTAAGTCTAGTGTTGCCAAACATGCATCTTTGCCTAGCATAAGACGCAGCTGGTGAAGAGTCAGCATTTTGAATTTTGGAATCACCAGAAAGGTGTTTAGAGTAGAAAGGTCCAGGATAGGATGCCATGTATTGCCTTTTCTGGGTACCAGGAAAAGTCTCGAATAGAAACCTTGTCCCTTTTCCTCTTCTGGTACCAACTGAATAGCCCCCATGCTTAAGATAGATAGAGAGAACTTAATTTTGGGCCTCTGCCCACTGATTTGGGGGTAGTTCTGACCACCTGCTTGGTGTTGTTAATGTGTGGAAGTGAAATCTGTATCCTTGGGACACTATATTTAAAACCCATTTGTCCTGAGTTATGAGTTCCCAGTTTTTGGCCTGCAGACCAATCTTTCAGCGTAAAGGAGCATTCAGTTGGGAAGTGCTTGGAAGTTTTAAAAGCAAGTCATTGAGACAGTTTTCCATAGGGGGAGTCTTACTACTCCCTGATTTGGGTGCTGTGTCTGGGTTTGGCTTGAGAATACCTGGAAAGGACCAATTCTTAGAGGGCCAATGCCTACTAAATCTAGGAGGCTGAACTTGCAAGAAATCTTTAACAGTTTACATAGATATATAGCTTTATCGTCCATCTTTTTAAGAACTTCCTCAGCTTTTTTGCCAAACAAGCGGTCCTGACTTAAGGGAGCATCCAACAGTTTAGCTTTAATATGATCAGGCAAAGATTTCTCCTTAAGCCAAGCATGCCTTCTGAGCACAGATCCAGTAACAGCAGCCCTGCAAGAGGCCTCTAATGAATCAAATCCACATTGCAAATTATATTTACCAACCTGTTCAGCAGAATGATTTAAATCCTATAATTCTTTATTTTCAGCACAGTCAGGAATCATCATTTCCTGTTTAAGCAACCCAATAACATGTTGTTGATACTTATACGAAACTGGCAGTTTAAAGCCCTAATGGCCAAGGTTGCATAAGTGTAAACCTTCTTACCCCATCTATCCAGCGCCCTGCAGTCTCTATCTGAAAGGGTAGGATTTTTAGCAGTAGAAGCCTTAATGCCCTTGGGTCCCTGTGAAATAGTCTCTGGATCCGCAATAGGATTTTTAAAAAGAAACTTGTATGAATCAGGAACCCTGTAATATCGGTCAGGTTTTCTGGGAGCAGGAGGCAAAGAATCAGGGGCCAAACTAGATTCCGAAAAGACATCATCAACAATGTCTAGTACAGGAGGTACAGCTAAAGGCCTATGCTGAGGCAGGAGTAAGAAATCCCTAAGCCTCTGTTTTGAATCAGAAAAATCCTGGCTTTCCCAGTGGAAATGCTCCCCTAGGAGTATATGTAAGGTTTCACCAAAAGAAAAATCCTCTAGAGGGGAAGCAGAGGGAATAGAGTCCTCTGCATCAGAATCCTCATAAGTAGATAAGGGCAAATCCAGATCATCAGAAGAATCAGAAAAATCAGAATCCTGAGCAGAAGATTCATAAACAACTTCAGTCCTAGGTCTCTTAGAAGGGGGAGTTTGGCTTCCCCTGATTAAAGTTATAAGATCTTCAGCCATTCTTATCATTTGTTTTTTAGGCATAGAGGGCTGGGCGTCAGTGACTTAGGCATGGTTCGAGATTTAGGCCTAAATGAAGAAGGAGGCGTCGGTTTAATATGCATGTCCATAGGCCTGAATACACCCTCAGAAGCCAGTGCCCGCACAGCGGCTCTGGACCCATCCAAGGTAGAGACATCCGTAGGTTCCACCGTTGAAGCATCTCGCGGCACACCGGACTCCGAATGGGTCTCAGTAGAGGCCTGAAAATCAGAAGTAGCGGGTATCAGGGGCTGCAAAAGCGCCTCACTGAGTACCGGCGAACTGGCGACTGGCTTAGGAGAAGTGTCATCAGCAGCTTTGGACCTAGGCAGCCTGTCTCTGGCTTTATCTTTGCATTTTTTCAGAATCCCGGTAGTCAGATGGCTAACTGATGACATTTCTGGATAAATAAACCGAGAACCGAAATATTTAGAGGCAAAAATATACCGATGATGGATAGTGCGCTGATTAAATAAAGCACAAAACCGACAGCAAGGTACATCGTGGTCAGGGCCCAGGCAAGGAATACAGTACGAATGAAAATATTTGTGAGGTATTTGCTTTCCACAAGTAATGCAATTATTAACTTTTACTGACATCGGTAAGGGGCAAGAAAAAGTTTCCCCAACGGGGTACTTGGCTTTAGTTGAAGACTTTGGTTCTGAAACTAGAAAACGAAAATTTCAGGAGTCGGCTTGCAAACTGCTTCTGCTTCAGGCACCGCACGGCAAGAAAGACTGATGTAATGGCATCGGCTGCATGTTTTATGCCCCCAACGACCTGATGTCGTGGAAGAAGGGACAGCATCAGATGCAGGACCCAAGACTTTGTTAATCAGGCCGACTAAGGGCTACTGCAAGCAGATAACCCAAATGAAATGACTGCAACAGTGAAACACGAAGAACATCAGACAACATACTGTTATAAATAGAGCAGTATAGTTGAAGGGGTAACTCCAGAAAACCAATTCATTGTATTTTGCAGAGTATAAAGAAGGGACCCAATACACTGCAGTGTTAATGTATGTGTCACTGCAGGAAGAACACAGCATGTGTAGCATTACTCATGTACAAACTTACTATACTTTTTACTTAATACAGCTATATGGAACTTGCAGCAGAGGCTATGCTATGCCACCAAGGAGGGACAAGTTTAACTCATTCAAAGCAAAAGTGTCAAGTGTGACATGATGGAGGTCTACGGTAGATCATGATCCAGTAATGCATGGGCTGTACAATGACATGAATAAGATCTTCATGAATCCCACTCACTGTCTGTACAGTGCTTGTAAACACATTTATACGTACACTGCTGCATCTTCTGAAAAGGGGACACTAAAATCATAATAAAGCTGCATGTTAAACAAAATAGGCATGGCTCTCAATTGTTCCAGATCTGGGGAAGATATCTAGGCAAAATATGCACTGTCCCAGCATCCCAACTTAGATGCTAACACAGTTCCCGTTCACTGCTACAATGTAAATAATGTCCAACCTGCCTACAAGCAGAAAATTGAAAACAGCTGTGTGTGGCAGTCGCATGCAAGTAGCACTTGTAGTTATTTATTTATTTTTTTTAAAGGAAGACTTTCGGAATCTCTGTCCCATAGATCTGACTGGCTGTCCCCCATTAGGTCTGTACCTTGCCTTCTTAAGGCAGGTGTATGCTTTTAGCTTTTCCTTCTACTAGTAAATAGAACAGCATTAAAACAGATTTGTGGAAATGGATTCATGCACCGGTGACTGTATCAAACAGCAAAAAGGAAAAATTGTCTGGAGTATTCTACTTTCCTTATTAAGTTTATAGACAAACTGGTAAGAGTTTGGCAGACTGGCATGAACAGTAGTCCCTGATACCTGAGAAAAGAGAAATCCAATCAGCAATCATTAAGATATTCCTGGTCAGAGTACAGTAGTCAGTTTGAAACATTCCTGCTCCTGCATTAATGCAGAACTCCATTCTGTAAAAGTTGATGTTTTTTTCACTGTTCACAGATTTGGCCTGTCTTGTAACTTTTATGAAGTGCCCTTAATAGTTGCAACGTGGTTTGTGAAGAATGCTCATGGACGCGTGCACTAAGTACTGCATAAATGGAGAAAACAGTGCTATTGCTAATTGTTGAATATCAGACAGAATCTCTAAAACATCTTATAATTCATTTAAAACATATTGCAAGCAGATAAGGGTCATGGTTTGAATGAAAAGGTTTCTTTGAAACCTTTTTTAAAGGACCGACCCTTAATACACTGATTTAGTCACAAAACACTTTTTTATACATGTGTCATACATTGTCATCACAATTTTTTATATGTATATATGTTTATATATTTATATATGTATAAATGTTTATTATATATTTATATGTATAAATTTATATTTTTTTATTTTTCATGTACATATATATTTATAGATATATATTTTTTGCATATATATATATATATATATATATATATATATATATATATATATATATATATTTTGCATATACTTTTTATATATATGTCATAAACATATGTTTATGAGTATCTTTTTATTTTTTTGTATTATGTATAGCATTTAATATGAGGATATTTAGGCTTTTCTAAATGTTTTTAGAACCAATGCTATTAACAGACACCAGATTTTATGAAATTTTCTTTAAAGTTATAATATGTTTTGATTGGCTCTTTTAAATAGAGTATGGGTATTTAAATGAATTATTTGTTGTGGAATGTAAAGTCTGAAGAAGCGTTAGTATAAACGCAAAAGCGCTTACTTGGATGTTGTTATAATAAAGGTCTTTTTTTTTTTATCCAGTCTGCTTCGATGGTCGTGTTGTACCACCATTCTATTTTCTCTGAATTCTACGTTGTTTGTTTGGGAGGTACTTTACCCTTAGTTTTTCTTTTTTGACTCATTTAAAACATTGTCACAGAAATCCAAACTACAACAGAAAGAACATTAGTGAAACCATACAATGGCAAATAAATTACTTTGTGCAGAATGTGTCTTAACATAATCTGTATAAACAAGGACCCCAGAAGGTAAAGTCTTGGTATATTCCCCCCAACACACACACACACACACACACACACACACACACACATACACACACACACATACACACACACACACACACACACACACACACACACATATACACACACACATATACACACACACATATACACACACACACACACAAAACTATAAACTCTTGGGGTCATGTTATTTTTTTAGCACTAACAAATACTTTCTGATAGTGTAGCATTTGTTTGCTTTTTGTCTTTCAAGAGAAAGGTTTTGTTTGGGGCATTAACATTTATGCCAATTTCAATATAGTTAATAATTTTGCAACAATGGATATTGTTGTGATGTCTCCTCTCTGGGCCAGTAATCAAGGAGCCTGAATACTCACCACTGACACTGGAAGGGATGTTCACTTGGAACAAAAATAGATACACACGTATTTCCAGACGCAGCTCTCTGCATCAAGCACAATTTCCCTTAGGGGCACACACGGAAAACACTCTGTCTAAGGTCTGGATTTCTCTCTCTGTCTCCCTCCAGGTCCCCAGAAAGACTCCCCACTGGCACAGCTATAGGGATGAGTCCTCTGCAGCATATTTAGTGCTTTGTGCCCCTGCTCCAAACAGCTGACACACACTGAGATCTGATTTACACACACACACACACACACACACACACACACACACACACACACACACACACACACACACACACACAAAAGGCTGGCACAGATTTACTAGCTATGCTCCCTTCTGCCCAGACTGTAAGGTAGTTATTGTCACAAGACATTACAAAGACAACTACTCTAAGGCTCTTACAAGGGTACTCAATTACACTAAGTGAAATTAATATTAATATCAATGGTAGTGTTTCACCAATGCAGTAAAGCTTTCAGGAGTGGCCACAGAGTCACCAAATATATACGAGTACTCTCAAAGATTAAAATATTCCCTAAAGGATCAGCCACAATGAAATGTTTAAATACATTTAATAATAAATAATAAAAGAACATGAAAATACTAAAGATTTATTTACAATAAATACCAGAGAGTTTCATTCACAGGAAATATTAAATTAAAATAACACAGATGAACAGATTAACACATATACAGAAAAACAGTATTAAACTAACCTCACTACTGTTTCCTGACTTATGTAAAGAATTAGTACTACCTGGTCACTTACTAGAGCATGACAAGATGAAGTGCATGAGAGATCCTTCTATGTCAGGTTTCAAAAACAGAGTGCTCTGAGACTTCAGTCTCATCTAGTATTAGAAAACATCATTTTTGTAATGGATTACAGAATGACATCACATACATCTGGGCATCTGACTTCTGGTTTCTATGAAACTCCCCACTGCTAGAAACTGCCAGGATTTAGTACAAGTGTCAATAATACACACATGCAGCTTGCTAAGATCTGTTGCAAATTATGGGAAGTCATAAATCAATTTCAAACCTCCACCCTTCCACAGTAGCGATTAATTCACCCCAATGACAATGCAACAAGCTTCCCAGTATGAACTTTTGTCTCTGGCTGCATTGAGAACTGTAAGATACAATATTTATGACATAAACCAGGTAAAATATAATTTCAAACTGTTTTCAAAGTTTGAGATTAACCTCTGCTCTTCCAGTATCCTCTGTTAAAACATATGCATTTAAATAGTTACAATAATGCATGTATATTTCTTTTTCTGTCCAGCAGGGCACACTGTCAGTACATTTTTAACACATGCAGTTTAACAAATACAATTTTCAACACAAGCATCTGTACAAATCAGTTTGATATACAAATGACATACAATTCTTTACAAAATTCCAGCTACTTCTCCTGGCATAGCTGGCAATACGTCACCTTGTCCCAATTATTTCTCTCACTAAATAACTGCCTTTAATATTCTCTTAGATATTATAATAATAAAATAAAGTAAAACCAAATGTACCCTGTTTTTCAATACAACTAAATTCTGACAATTTTGTCAATGGAAATGTGTAATTTTTGGTATGTAAATGTTGTTGTTGTATCTTTCGGCTTTTCCCGGTTAGGGGTCGCCACAGCGGAACTCCGGTCCGCTAATGATTGGCAGTAGATTTTTACGTACCGGCTTGCCAGGCCTGACGCACAACCTTCAACGAAGGTACGCCCATTCACGTATGTCTCCACACAGAAGACGCTTTAGCTGAGAATCGAACAGGACAACGTCTTACTGTGAGGCGACAACGCTACCGCAGCACCACCACCACAGCTTAATAGGTCATTAAAACAAATAAATGAAGGTGTAAGGATTTTTAGAACTTCCATCATTTGAGATGGCCAGTAATGCAACTGTTACCTAACATGCCAGACTGGATTGGTTAATTTGTACCTCATTCAATTTTTTCCCTTTAAGTAATACACAGCATGTTCACACTGCAGGTACAAGCTCAGAATCTATTAAATTAAAATCCAACACTAAGTCTTCCAAGTGTATAGTCGTATAATTTAAAAAAAAATTAATAAAAACACCGTTAATCTGGGACTGGATTCTTTATCTAAGAAATTATACTATTACATTTAAAGGCAGCATTTAATACTTAACTTTGGGATGGAACAGTACACTATAAATAGTTTGCACAAATCTGCAATAAGAACACTAGCAATTAGCATAAGTAATCTGAAATGGGTGTGTGTAAATGGGGTGGGGTGGAATATGTACTACTTTAATCTAATCTGAGTTTAAAGCAATGAAAAACAAGAGAGTATCAACTGAAAAGTGATACTTTCCACTTACGTGAATCTGAACTCTGAGCAATTCTTGGGGAGTATAAAAACAATCTCTACAAAACTGGGAAACTGAATTTTCAAAGATTTTTCCAGCTTTTAAAATGCAGTATTGTGAACTTCATGGGCGTTCTAGCTCCACACTGCATAATAAATCATTTTAAATGGATGCAAGGCTCCTGCACAAAGTGACAGCTCTCTCAATGATGTACACTACGATACAAAAATGTGGGCGTTAATCTGCTGGACAGGTCAAGTCAGAAGGTAAGGATATGCACAAAACAAGACTGCCCTGACAAAAGAAGCATCTGCTTGAGGCCATATTGATTTATTACATGTTATTTAGATTCTGCACAACTGAGCTGTGAAAGATCTTAATTTTCCACATCTCTGAAGTGAAACAGTTTTCTGCCACTTCTTTATTAACAAATGCTTCTAGTACTTCTGCTTGTCTAGGGACTGACCACAGTCTGTAATACATAAAAAGGGTGGCTACAAGTATGCAGTTTGAAGAAAAATGCATAGGAAAAATAAGCAAATTCTGACAGCCAAGAGTTACAAAAAAGTGCTTTATAACACAACGCATAGCTCTCAACTACCATGATTGAGGCATAGGGCTATGATTTTTGCCCGTACATTTAACCTTGTTCCAACAAGATTTACCAATTTCCCTCACAATTTCAGTCTTTTTAAAGGGCAGGTCCATTACTAAATAATTAAACTACTACTATTACTACTACAACATTTCTTAGTACTAACCATTTTGGTTCAGATAACTTTCTTTAAGAACAACTCTCTGCTATAATTTTTAAAGGCTAGATCTATGGCTTTTAATTATCAGAAGTTGAGAGGACTATCTCACAGGCAGTTCTATAAAAGTGTTGGTAAACCAATCATTCTCTAAAAATGATATCACTGGTAGGATGGCCATGTGGCACAATTACAGCATGGCATAAAAAGTGCTCTTGAAAACAAATGGTGTTGTTATAATTCAGATGTTCTTTACAAGTGATCAGAATTTCTCTCCCTCTCTCTCTAATTCTGACGGGGTGCCATTGTCCTTCACAATGGAAATGTAACCCTTCCTGCGTTTCTGCCTTTAATGCTCATGAGTGCAAGAGGCCTCCCTACAAAAAGAAATTATCTCAGTATCAGCGACAACAAATGGTCAGTAAAACAGTTCCTAAAAAAGCAGCTTACTAAATAAAATGTAATTTAACAAGAAAATAAACAGCTTAGTAGCTATTTATTTGGTGGTAATAAACACTCACATGAATCGGAAGAAAGCAAAAATTTAGAGAGAGTGAAAGTTTAACACCTGTTGGCTACCAGAAACTGGTAATTCTGTGTAACAGAAATGCAAAGTGGCATGACAGTGACACAAAACTCCAACTAAAGATTACTGAGGGACAGAAGGGTGTCTTCAGCCAGCACATACAGCTTAAGTAAAGGCTACATCAAGACAGATGGCCACATAATGCAAAAAGATTACGGTGGCTGCAGTACTTCAGCTTTTACACGGGATCTATAGTACATGCAATCATTGTCCCTCAGCTCTAATTGGAAATGCACAGGATAATGAACCTTCCCAAACAAAGATGCAAGGAAAAGTACAGTTGTGTACACTTACCATAAATGTACATGTTAGAGTGTATTCACTGTTGCAGTCATTACATTTAGGGTTATCTGCTTGCTGTAGCCCTCAGTCGGCCTGATTAACAAAGTCTTGGGTCCTGCATCAGTTGCTGTCCCTTCTTCCATGACGTCAGGTCGTCAGGGGTATAAAACATGCAGCCGACACCATTACATCAGTTTTTCTTGCCCAAGATGTCAGGTGCCCCCCCAATGGGAAGCAATTAAATTTATAATACAAGGATATACCTTCAACAAAAAAGCAAATACACCAAAAAGCTTTTTGAGCATAGTAAGCGAGAGTAGAGGTATAGCCAAAAGAAGAAACTGGGCTGGAGGGAGGGTGACCAGGACTGCAACAGTGAATACACTTGAACATCTACATTTATGGTAAGTGTACACAACTGTACTATGTTCTTCGTGTTTCACTGTTGCAGTCATTACATTTGGCTAGATACCTAAACCTAAGGTTGGGAGGAGTAATTTAAATAGAATTAGGACCAGCTATAAGGCCATGCAAAATTGCAGTGGCAAAGCCAGCTCTGGATTTAGATAAAATTGGCAAATGATAATGCTTGGTGAAAGTATGTACAGAACTCCAGGTAGCAGCTTCTAGGATGTCCCTTGTAGGGACGCCCATGAGAAAGGCTGTAGAGGTAGATGCAGCCCTGGTTGAATGGGACCTGATGCCCTGTGGGACAGGTTTTCCATAGTGCTTATAGCAGAAATAAATGCAGTGGCCTATCCATTTTGAAATGGTTTGCTTTGAAATAGCTTTCCCCTCTATTCCTGCAGCAAATGCCACCAGCAGTTGTTCAGATTTCCTTTCAAGTTTAGTCCTGTCCAAGTAGAATCTAAGTTGTCTGTGCACCTAAGGAGTGCAGTATCCGTTCCCCTTTGTTCTGTGGGTTGGGAAAGAAGGTAGGCAAATGAATGGACTGATTAAGAGCCACACTAGATACCAGCTTGGGCATGAAGGAGGGACTGGTTCTGAGGGACACCCTGTCCGCATGAAAGATGATGAAAGGTTCCACTGCCATAAGGGCCTGTAATTCAGGTACCCTTCTTGCAGAAGTGATTGCTAAAAGGAAAGCTGTTTTCAAAGAAAGGAATTTTAAATCTGCAGTAGCAGCTGGCTCGAAAGGAGGAAGAGTGAGTTTCTCCAAGACAAAGTTAAGGTCCCAGGCTGGAGTTGGAGCTCTCCTGGGTGGCCTTAAATTTTTGGCCCCTCTGAGGAACTGCTTGAGCAGTGGGTGAGAGAAGAGGGGAGGATCTGTGCTATAATGAGCTGAAATGGCTGAGGCATGAATTTTGATGGAGGAAATGGACAAGGCCTTATGAAGCATCTCAGTCAAATATTGTAGAATCTAAGATAAACTGGGCACTGCTGCGCTCATCCCTTGAGATTGGTTCCAGGTACAACATCTTTTCCATTTTGCAGCATAAGCTTTTCTATTACTAGGTCTCCTAGCCTCTAAAATTATATCCATCACTGATTTACTGAGTGGTGGTAAAGGAGAGATTAGGTAATTAGCCAGGCTGCTAGGTTCACGGTTTGCAGCTGAGGGTGCAAAATCTGGTTCTCCTGCTGAGACAACAGAGAAGGAGTCTGAGGCAGGTGCCATGGGGCCAAGCATGACACAGTGTGCAGGAGGGGGTACCAGTGTTGGCATGGCCGGTCTGGTCAAATTAAAATCGCCCTTGGCTTGCCCTGTTTGATCTTTAGTAGTACCTTGGAGAGCAGAGCAGAGGTGGAAAAGCATAAACTGTTTTTCCAGCTGAAGGATAGAGCATCCACTTTCCAAGCTAGTTTGTGGGGAATCCTTGTGCAAAATTTGTCCAATTGATAGTTCTGGGGGGAGGCAAACAGGTCTATATCTGGGCTCCCTCATTTGCTTGTCAACATGTTGAAAATCCTTGGTTTCAGTTTCCACACATGTGGGTTCATGAGGTTTCTGCTTAGTCCATCTGCGTGTATTTAGTTTTCCTGGCAGGAACTGAGCTTGTAGATTCACTTGGTAGCTCAAGGCTGTGTTCCACAATGCCATAGCTACACTGCAGAGGGGGTAAGAGTGTGTACCCCCCTGCTTGTTTATGTACCACATGACTGTGGTGCTGTCCGTCTTTACCATTAGTTGTCCTGGAAGAATGTGGTCCTTGAAGGCTGTCGGAGCATTCTGTACAGCTAACATTTCCTTTTGATTTATGTGTAGGTGCATTTGACTTGGGTTCCATTTATCATGTATGCACTTCCCTGTCAGGTGAGCCCCCCCCATGCATAGTCTGATGAGTCTGTTGTTAAGGTTTGGGTGGCAGGGGCTAGTGTGAATCATAGTGCCCTGTTTTGGTGGCCAGCCTCTGCCCATCAAAGGAACTCTAGGCGTAGGCAAGGTATAATAGGAATCATTGCTTCTAAATCATGTGAATATTGACACCATAGGCTTTTGAGATACCACTGCAGTTTACTCATATGCAGCCTTGTATATGGAATTAGAAGAATGCAGGAGGCCATAAACCCCAAGGCTTGCAGTATTTGCCTTGCAGATAACTGGGTTTTTGTGGCCACTTGTTTGAAGTAGGTTTAAATGAATCCGTTTCTCTGGCGTGAGGAAAGCCATCTGGGAAGTTGTATTCAAGCTTGCTCCCAGGAATATAATTTGTTGACAGGGTACCAGATGTGATTTCTTTTCATTTATGGTGCACCCCAGACAAGTCAGTACCCTTTGAACAAAAGCCAGATGATTCAAAAGTATGTCCTGGCTTTCTGCCTGAATTAGACAATCGTCCAGGTATGGGTATATTTGAATATTTCTTTGCCTGCAAAATGCAATGACTGGAGCTAGGCACTTTGTGAACACCTTGGGCGCAGTAGATAAGCCAAAGGGCAGTGCAGAGAACTGACAGTGTATGTAGCTTGCTTTGAAGTGTAGGTATCTCCTGCAAGACTCCCTGACAGGGATTTTAAGTCTAGTGTTGCCAACCATGCATCTTTGGCCTAGCATGGGAAGCAGCTGGTGAAGAGTCAGCATCTTGAATTTTGGAATCACCAGAAAGGTATTTAGAGTAGAAAGGTCCAGGATAGGACGCCATGTATTGTCTTTTCTGGGTACCAGGAAAAGTCTCGAATAGAAACCTAGTCGCTTTTCCTCTTTTGGTACCAACTGAATAGCCTCCATGCTTAAGAGAGAGAGTACTTGATTTTGGGCCTCTGCCCACTGATTTGGGGCTAGATCTGGCGACCCGCTTGGTGTTGGTAAGGTGTGGAAGTGAAATCTGTACCCTTGGGACACTATATTTAAAACCCATTTGCCCTAGGTAAGGAGTTCCCAGTTTTTGGCCTGCAGACCAATCTTTCCGCCTAAAGGAGCAGTCAGTTGGGAAGTGCTTGGAAGTTTTAAAAGCAAGTCATTGAGACAGTTTTCCATGGGGGGGGGGGGTCTTACTACTCCGTGATTTGGGTGTGGTAACCCCCCACTGCTTAGTCTTGTGTGTCCCCTGGGACTGAAACCTGGGGTTTCTGCTGTGTCTGGGTTTGGCTTAAGAAGACCTGGAAGGGGCTGAAAAGGACCAATTCTTAGAGGGCCAGTGCCTTGTAAATCTAGGAGGCTGAACTTGTAAGAAATCTTTAACAGTTTGCATAGATTCAGCTTTATCTTCCATCTTTTTAAGAATTTCCTCAGCCTTGTTGCCAAACAGGTGGTCCTGATTTAAAGGAGCATCCAACAATTTAGCTTTAACATGATCAGGCAAAGATTGCTCCTTAAGCCAAGCATGCCTTCTGAGCACAGACCCAGTAACAGCAGCCCTGCAAGAGGCCTCTAATGAATCAAATCCACATTGCAAAGTTTGTTTTCCAACCTGTTCAGCAGAATGCATTAAACCCTTTAATTCTTTATTTATTTTCTGCACAGTCAGGAATCAACATTATTTTCTGTTTGAGCAATCCAATAACATGTTGCTGATAGTTTAACATATGAAACTGGCAGTTTAAAGCCCTAATGGCCAAGGTCGCAGAAGTGTAAACCTTCTTACCCCATCTATACAGCACCCTGTGTCTATCAGAAGGGGTAAGATTTTTAGCAGTAGAATCCTTAATGCCTTTGGGTCCCTGTGAAATAGTCTCTGGATCTGCAATAGGATTTTTAAAAAGGAACTTGTGTGAATCAGGAACCCTGTAATATCTGTCAGGTTTTCTGGGAGCAGGAGGCAAAGAATCAGGGGCCAAACTAGATTACGAAAAAGCATCATCAACAATGTCTAGTACAGGAGGAATAGCTAAAGGCCTATGCTGAGGCAGGAGTAAGAAATCCCTAAGCCTCTTTTTTGAATCAGAATAATCCTGGCTTTCCCACTGGAAATGCTCCCTTAGAGTATGTAAGGTTTCACCAAAAAAAATCCTCTGGAGGGGAAGCAGAAGCAATAGAGTCCTCTGCATCAGAATCCTCATAAACAGATATGTGCAAATCCAGATCATCAGAAGAATCAGAAAAATCAAAATCCTGGTCAGAAGATTCATAATCAACTTCAGTCCTAGGTCTCTTAGAAGGGGGAGGTTGGCTTCCCCTGATTAGAGTTAGGAGATCTTCAGCCATTCTTATCATTTGTTTTTTAGGCATAGAGGCCTGAGCATGCAGCCTGGGCGTTGGTTTTTTAGGCATGGCTCGAGATTTAGGCCTAAATGAAGGAGGCGTCAGTTTAATATGCAAGTCCGTAGGCCTAAATACACCCTCAGAAGCCGGTGCCTGCACAGCGGCTCCAGACCCATCCAAGGTAGAGACATCCGCAGGTTCCATAGTTGAGGCATCTTGTGGCATACCGGACTCCGAATGGGTCTCAGTAGAGGCCTGCGAATCAGAAGTAGCGGGTATCAAGGGCTGTGAAAGCGCCTCACTGAATTACCGGCGACTGGCTTAGGAGGAGTGTCGGTGGCAGTTTTGGACCTCGGCGGCCTGCCTCTGTCTTTATCTTTGCGTTTTTTTCATAATCCCGGTAGTCGGGTGGCTAACCGACGACATTTCTGGATAATTAAACAGTGAACCAAAATATTTAGAGGCAAAAATATACTGACGACAGGTAGTGCATTGATTAAATAAAGCACAAAATCGACAGCAAGGCACGTCGTGGTCAGGGCCTTGGCAAGGAATACAGTACGAATGAAAATCTTTATGAGGTATTTGCTTTCCACAAGTAATGCAATTATTAACTTATACTGACATCGGTAAGGAGCAAGAAAAAGTTTCCCCAATGGGGTACTTGACTTTAGTTGAAGACTTCGGTTCTGAAACTCGAAAACGAAAATTTCAGAAGTCGGCTGACTCGCACTTGCAAATTGCTTCTGCTTCAGGCACCGCACGGCAAGAAAGACTGATGTAATGGCATCAGCTGCATGTTTTATACCTCTGACGACCTGACGTAATGGAAGAAGGGACAACAACTGACGCAGGACCCAAGACTTTGTTAATCAGGCCGACTGAGGGCTACTGCAAGCAGATAACCCTAAATGTAATGACTGCAACAGTGAAACACGAAGAACATCAGGCCACAGTACCAATAAATGCCACAGGAAAAAATGCAAACATAGATATGACAGACATTAGCAACCACTCTACAGGACAAAAGCACACTCAAAATCTAAGGTAATTTTGTAGGTGGTATAAACTATATTACCTAACAGCTTACATACAAGCATTATATTTGTGATCAGACTACATCAGTAACACAGATTTATCAGGCCAAGGGCATTGATTCTGAATGACAAACGGCAGATGGAATAAAAGTGATATGCCGTGACTACTCAAGTATTTCTTGCCATTTTCTCCATTTCATAATTACATCTATAACATATTTGTAACTGATTATTAATCAAGAAGTTATTCTCGATCACTTAGTAACATACTAACTACACATGGTCTAAAATGATACACAACAGTTTTGTTCCAAATACTTAGAAGATATACATATGATCTTATCCCAGGAGCTGTTTTATTAAAAATGCCTAATATGTATATCATTTTAGTTAAGTCATACATTCATCCATAAAGAAGCACATGAACTTTTAACTTATGCAGGCTGCCAGGAAATAAAAGGGTCATTATAATCCAGGGTTAGAAATAAAAAAATTCTGCTGCCTCTAGAAACAATGTACATCACCATGACACTATTGCACTGCAGAACATCAGTACACCAAGAAAGGGAAGTGCACCACAGACAGCGTTCTCCTCCGCTGGACTCAAGCTGTGCTAAAGACAATGCAAGCAGATAGTGGCTAGAACACTTCATCATTCGCTCTGCCAGTACAGGCCTTCTGTGAAATAAATATGGCCATGGAAAGTAAATTAAAGCAGATATCTGTGCTGACAATTCAGATTTTAGCCTCATTGTTCTTTCCTGGGTGATTAACAGATTTTAACTGCAGATCCATTCTGAAATGTTATACAGTTTACCATACATATTTTGCTGGTACATTGTTATTTTGTACTGTGTGAGAATGTATGTGATAATGCTTCTGCTACACAATTCTACAAAGCCATACAAGGACTTTTACTTTTAGAGGCCGCTGATATAATTTGTGTACTAGGTGTTTGTTAATCAGGTAGTTGTCATTAAGGGCCCTTATAAAGGGAAGAACCCGAACCTGTGCCAGGAACTAACCTAATGTATAACACAAAGATAAAGTGGGCAACTATCAGCATTAGGAAATGAATTACAAGCATATAGAACAGTACACTGAAGTAAAGACTCAACAGTAGGGGTTGTTTTAAATTGATATGACCATTTTTTTCCGAGTTATTTTTGCACCTTGTGCCAGCTGGCCAACAAACACCTTCCATCTACATAGTCCAATTTTCCTCCATAATACCCATAGTTCTGCAGCAAGAGCCATTCAGTAGAAATACGATCTTCAAGGCGGTTACGAAGATTGGATGCCTTTTCTCCTAACTTATATATGCTGTTCCCCGTAGCACCCTGATGTCTATAAATTCTCAGGCTTTGTTTTACAACACTACCTCACCACATGCGCAGTAGCAAAGGCCGCCAAACCCAGCACATGGTGATTTTTTTTTATATCACTGAATAAACATATTGATGTTTTGTTTGTCCGCATAAACAGTCATACAGAAGTTCTGCAAGAAAAATACAAGACTGGATACATCACCAAAGTCAGTTTTACAGCAGCATTTCTTTTTTTTTTACTCAAACAATTTATTACTTTGATTTAAAACATAATAATGATGGTTTACAATTAATAAATATTCAACTATATACAATATTTACATTTAGCCTGACAAATAGATTAAAATAACAACAGATCTATGTAAAAACAAGGATAACGATACATTATATTTAAATTATCAGGAAGAGACAGATTCCAATCGCAAGGTGTCATTCATTGTCAAAACTTTTCTCCATGGGTTATTGACTAATGGATTGGGATGGATTCTCAGTTCTTTAGTTTTGATCTCCATTAAAACAGACTTCTTCAGTAGACAAAAATTCTTTCATGGTGGGCGCTGTGTTGGACTTCCATCTTCTGGTTATACATTTCCTAGCTGTTGCTAGTATAGTCCATATAAAACACAAATCCAGTTTCTTCAAGTGAGGATTACTGATTACATTCAATAAAATTACAAATTTTGTCAAAATAAATTTATCTGTATAAAAAGCTTGTAAAAAGTATTACTCATTCCAGTATGTTCTAATACTGACACAATCATAAAAAAACATGGAACTAGTCTGCGTTAGTTGATTCTTTGCATCTCCAGCACACTTTATTATTTGAGGTGTTTATCTTTGAAATTTTCTCAGGTGTTAAGAAGGATCTATGTAGAGATTTCCATTGAAATATTCTCCAATATTGTGAATGGGATGTTAATTTAACTAAGAGTAAGATATTGGTCTTATTTTCTACTGATAGAGGAGTCTGTATACCTTTAATTACATTTTGCTAATAGGATACTTTAGGAGCTGTCCCATAAGCAATTAATACATCATATAAGTATGATAACTCATTTTTTGTATCAGTGTTGTTATAGATAATTTCAAATAATCAAGATATAAATTTAGGGGTATTTTTAAATGATGAATTGTTTACTATTCTACACAGATCCTTAGAATATGTTAAAACACTCTGCAACATTAGCCAATCATTTGATGTTAATCCATAGGTTGAGATTAAACGCTGTGTTTCCAAGACTTGTTTTTTTACACAATGAAACCAGCATATTACGTTCTCATTTCTCCATGAAGTAAAAATCTCTCTATGTACTTTATCAGGGAAATTTCTTGCAATACTGAATGGAGTTAATAATGCAAACCAAAGTTTTATAACTATATTCATATTAACAAATTTCCTAAAGGCGTCAAAAATATGGCTTACTAGGTTTAATTTGGTTGGTGTTGCTATATTATATTGTAGATTTATACTCAAATAATATACCACATTCTATTACCTTTATCTGTAACTATATGATTTTTGATGAAGCATTTTCATTCCTTAATATTATGGAATGTAATCATTTCCAATTAGAAGAATATTATGGATTTATCCAATCTATTGCAATTTTAAGTATAGAAGCCCTTATGTACGTTTCAATGTCTGGAAATATTAACTCCCCTTGTTCCCAATGTCTAATACGATGGGAATAGGCCACTCTATTTTTCTTTGGCTACCAAGAATATTGATGCAATTTCTTTAAGAAATCTTTTTTTCTGGTAATAATATAAGAGGCTGGGCTATATACATTACTTTTAGGTAGCAAGACGATTTTTTATCAACTGCAGTCTGTCTTCAAATATTATAAACATATTGTTCCATTTATTTACCAATGTTTTAATTGATTATGTAATGCTTGAATAATTGTGTTGAATCTCTACCATATTCGTACACAAAACAATCCCCAAATAGTCTAAGGTTGGAACTTGTTTACCAATAAAATGATTTACAGATTCTTGTACCTCCTGTGTTTTTATTTATTTAACAACATACAGCAGAATTTCTTAATACACAATCAGACAGGTCAGAACAAAGATAACTTTGGGGGGTGTAATTCTAGACTATGAGAGGAGAGTCGAGAAAGGGAAATTATGGGAACACCACAAATGGAGTTAAAGTGTAGAGAAGTTAAGCGTATAAAATATATTATAAATTTTACAGAGTTAATGGTTTAAAACTGGCAAATTAATGGATTGCAGTTATTTACTTGTGAAACCCAGCCATCAGATTGCTAGCTTTATGGAGTATATTTTGATTTCACTGACGCACTAAAAAATCACAAAAAAAAAAAAAAAAAAAAACAGAAAAGTGTTATCATAATGTGTATTACAAGGTTTTAACTTCTACAGATAGGTAGATGGATGGATAGATATACTCAAATATGCACTACAGAAACACAACAGGTCTACAAATCACACAGTGAACTTTAACAGTATCCTCAAAGCCTAACTGCAAACATATTCTAATTATCCTGGGATCAAAGAGTGACCTGTAGGACCACAAGCATGGACTCAATCTGTGCAATGTTTGCATCACAAGACTATGCATGATCATATGTATGATGACAGAAAAAGATAAAGGGGCATTCATTGAGCATATGGTGTTGTGGGGCACAAGAAATGGTGTAAGGAACCTAGCTTAAATCCAAGAAAACACTAGAAACATACGTCAAAGTATTAATAAAGAAATCAAAAATAATTTCATCATAATAACACATTTTACTATTCATTTTATAATAAACATTTCAATTAATATTCATTACTTGGGTTAACGTTTCATATGTAAAGAGTAGCACAGCCTCACTTTTTAACAACACCTCTGAAACATTTAAAAAAAAACTTCTAACAAACATGCACATGACAATTTAATTTCCTGATTGTTACTATTATTATTTTTGTTTTTGAAAAAATAAAAAGCAACTGGATTACTAGGAAAAGCAGACTTAATATATATAAAGCACTACCAGATCTCATGCTTTGCTCTATGAAGTGAAGACCACAAATATATCTTTAAGTAAGTCCATTAACAATATGCGTTGGGCTAAAATCCATATAAGAACAAACTTACACTGTGTGGAAATAATTTCATTGATATTCAGGAGTGAATGGAAAACTCGATTCATTATGCTATGGGGAATTTCTGTAAGACATCTTTATCCTCAGGTTAGCCATTTCTTAATGCTGTTTTTCCAAGAATGTAGCTAAAATAGTAGAATCTTTACCTCAAATATATGTTTTTGCACTAACTGCAAAAACAATGTACTTGAGGTAAAGCTGGACTAAAATTCACTCTCAACCAATAAAAATAGAAAAAGCCCAGCTTATTGTAATTAGCACTTCTCAGAAATGCTATTCATTTCTGAATACCCCTGAAGCATGTTCTCTACTACAGCCTTATGAAACATGGTTTGGGACTCTTCCTTCTAAGCCTTTAGAGCACATTACATAATTTACTACACTGGGTAGACTCTCACAGTTTTGCATGCTTTCAGTTTTTCACTATTTTGTTTATTACTGTTCCCCATTACTTTTAATGTGGTATAGCAACTCCACAGGTCGATGGTTTACTTGGACTTTAAGTAGACCCTCTAGATTTTTATGAATGGGGGTGAATTACAGTTTATTTATTATTAATTTTTTAGCATTACTTTATTATGTGCTTCAATGGCTTTTAAGGATTTTTTGTTTTGTCCTGCAACTTTTTGGTTTGTGTTCACCTTGCTGGCAGACCAGTTTTCTGACTGGCAATTTCAATTTTTTTGCCCCGTCAACTTTACTAAACTTTGTTTCTAGGATTTACTTTTTTAATGAGGCTGTGTGTTATTATGTGTAAAAGTTTCATTTTTTTTATTATGTGCTTACTTACAGTATTATGTTTAACCAGCTTTAGGTCTGTTTCTTATGTTTTTGCTCTGTGGGTATATGTAAGTTATTAGACATTTTTAGACTTTTTAATAAATTACTATTCATTTTATGGAGTTTAAGGTACAAAGACAAGAATACATTTTGTTTTAATTCTGTTTATATTTTTGATTTATTTGCTGTAAGCTTTTGTAGAAGGGGATGTTTAGGTGAACTAAGAAGTTCTAGCTTTGTGGCTTCATTTTGTGTAAGTAGTGTGTGAAGATTCTTTTTAATTTAGGGCATAATTAATGATGTAAGCCCTGAATGACAGTGGTAGAATGAATATTTTTCTGTGTCTGTGTGTGTGTGTGTGTGTGTGTGTGTGTGTGTGTGTGTGTGTGTATGTATATATATATATATATATATATATATATATATATATATACACACACACACACACACACACACAGTGGATAATATAAAAAGTTTACACACCCTTCTTAAAATGCCAGGCTTTTGTGATATGAAAAAAAATGAGACCACAATAAATCATTTCAAAACTTTTCCCACCTTTAATGTGACCTATAACCTGTACAATTCAAATGAAAAACAAACAAATCTGTAATATATATACAAATATAAAAAATGTACAATAAAATGTTGCATATGTGTGCACACCCTTAAACTAATACTTTGTTGAAACACCTTTTGATTTAATTACAGCATTCAGTCTTCTTGGGCAGGAGTCTATCAGCATGGAACATCTTGACTTGGCAATATTTGCCCACTCTTCCTTGCAAAAGTACTCCAAATCTGTCAAATTGCAAGGGGCATCTCTTGTGCACAGCCCTCTTCAGGTCATCCCACAGATTTTCTATTGGATCTAGGTCTGGGCTCTGGCTGGGCCATTTCAAAACTTAAATTTTCTTCGGATGAAGCCATTCCTTTGTTGACTTGGATGTATGCTTGGGGTCATTGTCATGCTGAAAAGTGAAATTCCTCTTCATCTTTCTAGCAGATGCCTGAAGGTTTAGGGCCAACAGTGATTTGGAACTGTTCATAACTCCCTCCACCTTGATTAAAGCACAGGTTCCATCTGAAGAAAAGCAACCCGAAAGCATGATACTGCCACCGCCATGCTTCACTGTGGAGATGGTGTTCTTTTGGTAATGCGAAGTGTTGTTTGCTAAAAGTACCTTTTGGAATTGTGACCACAAAGTTCAACCTTGGTCTCAGACCATAACACATTTTCTCACGTGCTTTTGGGAGACTTGATGTACTGTTTTGCAAATTTTAGCAGGGCCCAGATGTTTTTCTGTGTAAGAAAAGGCTTCCATCTTGTAACCCTAACCCATAGCCCAGATATATGAAAAATACGGGAGATTGTCACATGAAGTACACAACCAGTACTTGCCAGAAATTCCTGCAGCTCCTTCAGTGTTGCTGTAGGTTTCTTGGCAGCCTCCCTGACCAGTTTTCATCTCGTCTTTTCATCAATTTTGGAAGGACATCCAGTTCTTTGCAACGTCACTGATGTCCCATATTTTCTCCAGTTTTTGATGACCATCTTCACTATGTTCCATGGTATATCCAATGCTGTGAAAATTTTTTGTACCCTTCTCCTGACTGATACCTTTTAACAATGAGATCCCTTTGATGCTTTGTAATCTCTCTGCGAACCATGGCTTTTGCTGTAGCAGGTAACTAAGTAAATGTCAGGAAAATCCTACTAGGATAGCTGAACTTTACATGGGGTTAATCAGAGTCTCATTAATTGATGGCAGGTGTGCACCGAAGAAGACTGAATACTGTAATTAAATCAAAAGGTGCTTCAACAAATTATTAGTTTAAGGGTGTGCACATTTATGCCACCAGCTTATTGTACGTTTTTTTTATTTTTTATACTTTTTCCCCCAACAGATTTGTTTTTCCAATTGAATTGTACAGGTTATAGGTCACATTAAAGGTGGGAAAAGTTTGAAATGATTTACTGTGGTCTCATTTTTTTAGATCACAAAAACCTGGCATTTTAACAGGGGTGTGCAAACTTTTTATATCCACTGTGTGTACATACATACATTATATATATATATATATATATATATATATATATATATATATACATATATATACATATATATATATATATACATATATATATATATATATATATATATATATATATACACACACACACACACACACACAGTTTGTAAGTTGGGGATTTTAGTGATTCTTGCTTTGTAAAGGGGTCAGCAAATTTCACTGAAGGAATTTTTAAAAGTACTTCCACACATGAAGTGGGGACCAAGCCCCCTATTACAAACATGGAGTAAACTACAATTCTTGTATTCTATTTAATAGAAAGAATCACTTCCAAAGTTATACTTTGGAGGAAAAGAAGCCAAGCTACCCAAGTGCTCTACAGATGAAATAAGACACAATGAGATCACCAGCGTGTGTGTGTGTGTGTGTGTGTGTGTGTGTGTGTGTGTGTGTGTGTGTGTGTGTGTGTGTAAAAATGGGTCTAATAAAATGTGTGAAATGTATACATCCTCTATGCCATACTTGCTGACCTGGGTGCAAGCTTTTATGGGGTGCTATTAGCAATGTAGACCACCAGCAATAATTTAAGTAGCTATAATGTTAAATGATTTAAAACACTGTCCATTAACAGTGTCTTAAGCAGCTGTAGCAGGATGCTAATAAAATGCAGGATGACCAGCTTCTCAAACCTGGGCCTAATTCTGTTACTCTAAATATTTACTTTATGAAAAAAAATAGAAGCTAAATGCAGACTACCGCCAAGGTAAGCAGTCTCTAGGCTCTTCAAGACTGAATGACATTCATTTCAATGCTAAAGAAAAAGCAAGTTTACTTAATGTTTTGCACACCTTTTCAAAAGAGACTCATTTATTTGACAGTAAATGAAAGGCTAGGCAAGATTACACAACAAATACATCCAAGTAATCATTCAGATAATGTTACACAATAAATACATCTTAATTATCACTCAGACCTCAAGGAGCACTGTGGTGAATAAAGTACTCAGCTAACACCTATACCATGTTTTAACACTCAGGTACTGTGACTCATACCCTGTGCACTGTGAGGGCTCAGCTGCATACACATGGTGATGACAAGGTGCAAACCACAATGGCAAAATGCTGAAAACATTAGCAGAGAGATCACAGCAAGCAGCAGGAAGAGGACGTCACTACAGGTGTGGGCTATTGCATGGTGTAGCTAAGGTGCTAGCACTTGGATGGATGTAGGCCATGATAACAGGGGTTCATCTTTCCTTTCCAAAAGATGTAGACATTTCTGGAATAACTTTACAGTCCAGCAAGCTTCTCCTCAACTCAGCAAACTCAGCAGTACTGAATACTGGTGAGGGTGGAAAGAAGACCACCCCATATGAGAGGATACAGAGACTGCTATCCATAGGTAAATAATAACATTTTATTTACTTATTTATTTATTTTAAATCTGTTGATTGGGCTAGTCTAACTGGATATATGTCCATTTTCAGTAGAGGCCCAAGGAGAAAAGCTCCGAGAAAAGAACAGTTTATACAAAGAATACAAACAGCAAATAGGTAACTATACATTTATAAAAACATTTTGATAACTATACATTCATCTACACTTGTTATTTCAGCAGCAGTAAGCATTAGGGTAACAGGAAGATTTTTGTTTCAGTCATTTGGAGCAACAGTTAGCAGAGACAAATATAAGCATTAGTCAGGTAATATATTGTGTCGAGGAACTTGACACAGCACAGTGATGGGTATGAAGAGAGCAAAATGTATTTATATTTTTAGAAAAGATACAAGAGTTGGAGTAAAAAAGGCTAAAGGCAAGGGGAAATCATATCAGTCTGGCCTGTTGCATGGGCAAAGCCATTGGGAGTTTAAGAAAGTTCTTAACTGGTTCCTGAAAAGGTGGGTGGATGTAGTAGATGTTAGTACAGTTGGGAGTTTGCTCCAAATTTTACCAACTGAGTTAGAAAACAGACAGTCCCCTGATTTGTTTTTAGATTTTAAGGTGGCTACCTGTAACCTATTTGCGGAACGTAGGGTTGGAAGGTTTTTATAAGAATTGAGGAGGTTACTGAGACTAGGTGTATTTGTGGGATGGTGTAAGATCTTGTGGATAAAGGCGAGTTGCTCGAAGGGAAGCTGATTTTGTATTTCCAGCCAACCTATTAGTTTTAGATTTTAGCAGTGGTGGGTTCTAAATAGGGCACCCGTGACAAATCTGACTATGTTGTTGTAAGAAGTTACCAGTTTAAATTGCTTTCGGTTAGGTTTGTATAAATGGGGGAGGCATAGAGAAGGGTAGAAGTCAGGTCAGTTTGCACAATAGTAATCTTGGCTGCGGCTGTGAGAAATGGTTCGAGTCTATAAAGGAAACCAAGTTTTCTATTAACAGACGTGTGTGTCAAAGTTGAGATTATTATCGATTGTTGCACCTAGGAGTTTAGTGGTAGTGCCAGGAGTGATTACAGTCCCATTATTAGATGTAAGTAAGAGATTGAGTGGAGGGGTCTTCCAGTGCTGGATGGCGTTTTCAACATTTCTTTAATTCAGTGCATTTTAAGGGTCTGCTTACTGGCCTTAGAATTATACAGACTTTAAAGGCTTTAAAACTATACAGAATTCAATAATATTGTATAGGTTCATGGCTTCATAGGTGTGTACTAGGCTAATGGCCTTGGAGCCTATACAAGCCTAGCCCATAGGATTACCCTGGCATTGTGCCACCCGACCTTAGTTCCCAGTGCCTCTGTTGACTAAAGCCACTGGAGTGATCCCTGGGGTGAATTTTCTATTTTCCATCCATTCATCAAGATTTCTCTTGAAGACAGTCAGTGAGGTGCTCTGCTTGACATGTATGGTAAGTCTATTCCATAGCATGGGCAATCTCAGAGTTATGAACTTGTCCCTCCAGCATGTTCTGTTGATTGTGGTAATGAGGTTGAGGCCTCTGAAGCATGTGGTGCGGAGGGATTGGGATTTCTTTAGATGTAGCATTTCTAACAGAGCTGGGTCAGACATGGCTTTGTAAGTCAAGCAGAGATTGCCTCTAAGTAGGCGATATTTGACAGAGAATAGTTTTGAGTCTGTCCATATAGGAAAAATGGTTAAGGCCTAGGATCCTCTTTGTGAGGTACTTTTGCGGCCTCTCCAGTTGTTGCAGGTGTTTAGTGAGGTACATGCCAAATGGGGCATTGTACTCGATGATTCGCCTAATGAGGGAAGAGTAGAGGGAAACAATGACCTCTTTCTTCCTGGATGCAAAACCCTTATTAATGAGACATACCACAGAGAAGGACTTTCTGTCCACAGTGGCAATGTGGTGGTCAAAAGAGAGGTTGCTGTCAACCTGTGTTCCAAGATATCTTATAACGCCGCCTGTGTCCAGTGGACTACCATCGATGTGGTAATTCATGGGAACCAGGTTTTTCCTAAAGGGGATGATGACACATTTTTTGGCATTGAGCACTCTGGCAACATTCTACACATTCACTGCATCACCAAGGTTAAAAAGGAGTCACGGTAGTAAAGAAAAGAAATGGAGAAAAACTACCAAACTGACAGCTGAAATGTGTCACTGGTCTGAAAAAAATGGGAACAGCTGTTTAATTTTACTAGGAAAGTAGCAAGACCCCACAGAATAACTGGCCATAAAGAGTTAGCATTGGCATGTTTGTCAACAGAGTAATTCAGCAGAACTTCAGAAAGGTGAAACAGAGATAAATCACTTTTGCATTTTTTTCAGTTTATTGATATATAGGTGCTTATAAGTCTGACATGCTGTACTGCATTATATTAAAACATTCTCACATGCATCAGAAAAAAAATCTACTACAATCTTAACAGAAATGTCCTTTCCGCATCCTTATTTTCCATTGTTATTTTAAAGCGTACATAATCTTGTAAACAACTTTCTACCACAAGATATGTAGAGAAGAACACAGTGTTGGGATCATTTAAACTGCTGTCCGAACATTAGAATTATTATTCATTGAAACATCTGAGCTTTAAAATCCACTACTTGCTAAAAGGGAAAGCAAACTAATACACAACTGAAGTCCATTTTTTAGTTGCTACCTTACCTGACCATAATCTGTTGTAAACACAATGACTCCTTCTGCACATGAAGAGACAGTGCTTGGAAAATGCTGCCCATTTTCCTTTAACCAGACTCGAGTGCCCTGTAATAAACACCAAATAAAACTAATTAGTGTTTCAAAAATGTAATAAGGTTTAAAAAGGCAACATATAACAAGGACGCAATCAAAACATGGAAAACTGCGATGTGTAAAAAAAGAACCTGAACTTCATAACATATACTGTTACGGTATTTAACAAAGGTAGGGATGGTGAGGAAGTAAACGAATGTTTAAGTACGGAACAAGTACTTAAAACTATAGACTAGACTGGCATTTTGCCTGTCTCCTGCCATCCAACAAATCTAATTAAAATTCACATATCCTTGGCAGCAGTGTTTCACACTGTTTAGATATGCCACCAAATTCAGTATCTGTAGGGTTGCAAGAAAGGGAATAAGAAGTAGAAACATCAGGAATTGCCAAAGCAACAACACGTTTTTGTTTCAACATACCATTCAGATGATCTTAAAATAACAAAACTGAAATGATAAAAAACATTTTAAGGCATACACAAAAGGACACAGTGTTTTGGCAAAAAAACAGCTGCCATATGTGCAATTTTGTATTAACCTGGATAAACAAACCTCACCTAATGGCACTTAATTGAGGCCCATCATATGGGAGGATGGCAATCCTGACTCAAGAAGCAGATTTGGTCAAGAAGAGTCATCAGGGGAAACAAAATGGGCATAAAATGCAATGCAGTGTCTGCATTTTTTTCAATCCTATGCTACAGTTCACTTGGAGTACTACCTGCTGTGGTCACACTTAGAGATAACATAATGAATTTATTAGATATCTGTGATCAAATAGTTAGCCAAAGTAATATATTTCATCTTGTTGTCAGATGCATAGGACACAGTCCAGTATAACTATACACACACACACACACACACACACACACACACACACACACACACACACACAGAAAAAAGTGCCCAGGAATTACAGCCATTTTACTGACTTTGCACCTTTGATGTCTGACCCTAAATGAATGAATACATTCACAAGTAATAACTACAGTAATATATTCAGCTTATTGCTGTCAGCCAGATACAGTGAAACCCATGACAACCCTCCATGTGATCATGCAAACATACACACACGAATGCATTAACTATTTCATGCAAACCCTGGTTTCTTTAAAAGAATGAATAACTCAAAGAGGACATTTTTTTTTTTTTTTTTATAGTTTAAACCCCAAAGGGCCCATCTCTATACCGGAAGAATACAAAGTTCCTGTAATCACAGCTGCACAGGTAAAACTACACTCTCCAAACCAAGAACACAGCATCCATGGGACCTGACAACATCCCAGGCTGTGTTCTCCATTTACTACAGAATGAACTGGCACCCCACCTAAGCACCATGTTCAATCATAGCCTCACCTCAGGCTTTGTGCCCACTGAAAGGCGCACAATGACAGTTATCCTACTCCACAAAGGGGGAGCCACCATGGACCCTGGGAACTACCACCCCATTAGCCTAACGAGCCTGGTCTGCAAGGCCATGGAACGTATCATCACAGAACTTATAAACAAAGACATTGGTAATCTCCAAACTCTGGACCCCACCCAGTTTGGGTTTGTAAAAGGCAGATCATGTCTCCTAAACCTGATTAACTTCTTTGAAGCAGTCACCAAAGCCGTAGACGAGGGTAAGGTGGTTCACACAGCCTATCTAGATCTCGCCAAGGCTTCTGACACCATCCCCCTCTCTAGAATTATAGATAAACTCACTAAACTAGGTATAAATCCCTATGTCACAAGATGGGTTGCCAACTGGCTCACTGACAGAACTCACACTGTGAAAGTAGCAGACTCCAAACCCGACTTCAGACCGGTGACAAGTGGAGTACCATAGGGTTCAAGTCCTGGGTCCTCTCCTGTTTGGTATCTACTTTTCTGAAGTACAGGCTAACACAGAAGGTCTTTAGTTAATGAAGTTCGCAGATGACTGCAAACTAGGAGCCATGACAGAAACTCCCAATGATGTGGACATCCTACAAAAGGGCCTCACTGAGACAGATGCCTGCTGTCAAAGCCATGGCCTCAAGCTCAATGCCAAAAAGTGCACTGTCATCCCCTTTGGTAAAAACTCTACATCCATGAGCTACCACATAGGTGGTAGTCTACTTAACACCGAAAGTGTGATAAGAGACCTTGGGACACAGGTGGACAGTAGTCTCGCCTTTGATGATCACATTGCCACAGTAGTCAAGAAATCCTTCTACGTGGCATACCTCATCACAAAAGGTTTCTCATCCAGGAAAAAAAGACGTCATTGTTCCCCTTTACTCGTCATTCATTAGACCTATTATAGAGTACAACCCCCCTTTTGGTATGTACCTCACAAGACATTTACAACAACTGGAAAGGGCGCAGAAATACCTCACAAAGAGGATTACCGGCCTCAAACAGATGCCCGCAGATAGTCTCAAAAAACTCCAGCTTTACTCTGTTAACATCACCTACTCAGAGGCGATCTCTGCCTAACATACAAAGCTATGTCAAACCCAGAGCTGTTGGACATGCTCCACTTAAAGAAATCTCAGTCCCTCTGACCTACATGCTCTAGGGACCTAAACCTTGTCATCACAATAAACAGAACATGCTGGAGGGATAGATTCCTGTCCTAGAGACTTCCCATACTCTGGAACAAACTACCTATCTATTATCAAACAAAGCTCCTCATTGGCACTCTTCAAGAAAAAGCCTGATGATTGGATGGGAAATAGAAAATTCACCCCGGGGTTCACCTCTGTGGCTCGGCTCGACAGGGGCACAGGAAAATCATTTTCTTGGGTGGTGAAAGCCACGGTACCTTTTTGGCTAGGCTTGTACAGGCCCTAGGGCCAATAGCCTAGTACCTACCTATGAACAATCCTCCTTAACCATTTTACTGCAGATATATATGTTTCTCATTCACTGACATTCCTTTTGTATTGCACACTTTTTGTCCTCTTCTGTTTCATGTAAAATGGAAAAAAGTAGCCATTTGCACATCCTTTATTTTCTTTTAAACTGCTTTGAAGCAATACTAAAAATTCCAAGACTTCCAGTGTTCTGCCACAGTACACTGAAGTTCCAGTTTGCCAGGAGGAATCAAAATATTGGTGCCATCATATTTACAGTCATTTTTTGTGCTTTTGTAATTACATTAAAACATCTTAAAGAGCATGTATGAATGACAGTGGTATATTTTAGTGCAAAATTCTCCACTTGTCACATCATATTGTGCTAATAAGCATTAAACTACAAAAAAGAAGCTGAAATAGAGTTGACCTGAACAGACTATTTACTTCAGTTACACTCAACAAGACGATAGACATTTACATTCAGAAAATGCCCATTTTAACAACACTGGCTTTCTTACAAAAACAGTCCCATATACTATACACACACCTATCAACAGTGAAAAGAACAGCAGATTGAAAAAGAGAGATTCAAACCAGGTATGAACTATAACTCAAAGTAGTCTGTGGGATATGCACTCATGGGATTCAAACCAGGTATGAACTATAACTCAAAGTAGTCTGTGGGACATGCACTCATGGGATTCAAACCAGGTATGAACTATAACTCAAAGTAGTCTGTGGGATATGCACTCATGGGATTCAAACCAGGTATGAACTATAACTCAAAGTAGTCTGTGCGATATGCACTCATGGGATCCAAACCAGGTATGAACTATAACTCAAAGTAGTCTGTGCGATATGCACTCATGGGATCCAAACCAGGTATGAACTATAACTCAAAGTAGTCTGTGGGATATGCACTCATGGGATTCAAACCAGGTATGAACTATAACTCAAAGTAGTCTGTGGGATATGCACTCATGGGGAAAACAAGACCATCTGATGACAAGCCCCCACCCTGAAAAGATAACTCTGCAATGCTCAAAATGCAACCTATGATCTACAGTGTTAACTGCAGCAGAGAAAAAGACCATCCACAGAACCTTGCACAGACTTGTACAAAAGCTGTGCAACATGATACACAATGTTTGCATTTTCCAAAATGGAAGTTGTCTGAATGCAGACAAAAACATAACAGGAAGTGTATTACTTTCTTTGGGTCAATGGCACAGATAAGATCCACTTTCCTATTTTGGGCCAGATTCCAAAAAAAGACTTGTTCTCAGTTTAAGTGACTTAGTCCAGTGTAAAGCCTATCTATATACAGCAGAGTTATACAGATGACCCGACACCAGATTCCAAAAGCATTGTTCTCAGTTATACCTCTCAACTTCTTGGCACATGAAATCTGGACAAAGTCTAAAATAATGGGGGTACGAAGGCCCAAAAATAGGTACAGACTTTAAATAGTACTCATAAATTTAAAAAGCTGTTAGAATAACAGGATTTGTGTTAGCATGCTTTTTCTAGAGGATATGAAGTCAAACTTCCAATGTAGATCATTTCTGAATTTAGCCATCAGTGATTTTCCAGAATTTTATAAGGAACAGATCAAAAATAAAATACGAGGCAAAAATCTGGACATTATGCAATAATATGAACAGCTGAATGGTCTGTTCTCAGTGTAAGTGACTTACTATGGTGTAAGCCTTCCCTGACCCTGAAGACAGTCTCACTGTGTATGTGACTTACTCGGGTTTAAGGCCCATCTATAAAGCAGGCTTACACCACAGTAAGTCAGTTATACTGGGAGCAGGTCATTCAGGTCACACCCAGAAACTACAGTGTCTTGCGTACAAAGAAACACAAAGTCATAAAATATCAGGATCTGCAGGCATTTGATAGTATCCCTCACTCATGGATAAAAGAGTGCTTAAAAAATGTACAAGAAACACCCCACACTGATCGATTACATTACAGTGACCATGAAACAGAGGCAGACCACTTTGCAATTAAGCCATGCTAAAGGACAAATTGTTATCCTAGGGATAAAAATTCAAAGGGGGATATTCCAGGGTGACTCTCAGTCACCATTACTACTCTGCCTTGCCCCTAATCCATTAAGCGGTTTACTCAACAGTTTAGGCCATGGCTAAAATCGGACTCCTAGAAAACAACAAAGTGTAAAGACTTCTCACCTTCTCTTTGTCGATGATTAAAAACTGTACAGCTCATCAGATGAGGAACTGAAAGCACAACTGCAAGTTATCAAAACTTTTTTCAGATGACATAAGAATGTCATTTGATCTTGACAAATGTGCAAAAGCAACCTTTAAAGCTTGAAAACATCAGTTTGGAACAAGAATGTGATATAAAAGAACTTGCAAGACGGAGTGTATAAATACTTGGGAACTGATGAAGGATCAACAATAAAACATGAACAAATGCGAATAAAACTTAGTAAGGAATACTACAGAAGACTTGAATTAATCCTGAAAACAGCACTGACATCTAGGAACAAAATCCAAGCTATAAACCAACTTCCTCTTCCTGTCCTCACTTACAGTTTTGGAGTGACTGACTGGCCCCAGAACGTCTTGGATAGATTAGATAAGAAAACAAGAAGGATGCTTCATGCTCACCAAATAGTTTATAAAAGTCAGTGCATACCAAGATTATATACGTTCCAAAGGAGGGATGGGCCTCCTTGAAATTGATTATATGTATAGATCGCAATCGTGGGACTCCACACACATCTGCTAACCTCACAAGAACCAAACATAGTGAACGTTTTGAATCATGAGGAGAAAGAGGACTTCTCTGCTTAATCTAGCAGAAGCTTATTGGCATCAAGCAGGAATAACTTCTGGAAGAACATGTTGATCAGGAACAAACACAGGAATGGTTAAGGAGAGGCGAATTCAAACCAAGAGATATAAGGTTAATATTGGTGGTACAAGACAGTGGGTTGTGTACACGTTGGTTTATAAAGTCCATTGAACATGAGGGAGAAACAGACAAATGTAGGTTTTGTAAAACCTAATTGGAAACAGTTGCACACCTCGTTGCTGGTTGCGACATATTAATGGTAGAAAGACTGTATACTGAAAGGCATAATAATGTGGCGAGATCATTACACTGGGGATTGTGCAAACATTCCGGTACTGAAGTGGCCGAAAAACACTGGAATTTGCAGCCACAAAGCATCATAGAAAATGAAGACGTTTACATCACATGGGATCATCCATTACCAACAGTTCAAAAGACAGATGCTAGAAAACCGGATACAGTAGTCCAAGAAAAGAAGACAAGAGTGGTATTGATCACTGAAATCGCCACAGCCAGTGACTACAGTGTCTTGTGTACAGAGACACAAAGTCATAAAATATCAGGATCTGCAGGCAGAAACGACAGCAATGTGGAAGAAAGTTACCCAGACAGTTCTAATAGTAGTAGGAGCAACGGGTCTTACAAAAAAGAATCTACAATTATAATTTAGATATGTTACCAATACATGTAACTCCATACGAACAGCAGAAGGAGTCATTACTAAAACAATACTAATTTCATGAACTTTAAATCGCTTTCCCATCATGTTATTATAAACCCTAAAAGACTTGGGGAAATTAAAAAAAGGAGCAGGTCATTCAGTACATTAAAAAGAAGTCTCAAAATTATATCTTTGTCAGTGCAAGGCACTAAGTGAATATGAAGTACACGCATGAGCAAAATGGGTCAAGCAAAACCAGAACTCTGGGGCCAGATGGCCACCTGCTCATACATGGTGGGAGTGGTGGCTCCACATTTATACTGTACCAGAATCTGCAAAAACATCTGTATGTACTCCATCTGCGTACATTCCTTCTGTGCTCTACAGTCAATAAATAAATGAAACAAACAAATACTACTTTTGAAACTTGTCAGTTTTTGGTAAATTCCTTCTAAATGATCCTTGCTTGTACTTTTACTTCTGCATGTGTTACTCAATGCACCAAATGCAGTTTATACTACTTTCAGTATAATAATACAACTGTACCCCTTTAAATCAGTGAATGCGTAAAAGTGCTAAGTTCTTGCTGCATGTTTTTTCCTGTTATTTATTTACAATTACAATTTAGTCCAAGAAACAAACAAAAAAAATCAATACACAAATTACACAAATGAGGGTATACACATTTGCTTAGTTTAAAGTGAAGCAACAGCTACAAACTTTTACTTTTTGATGGTACGAGTCAAGAATTTCTCTGCATAGACTTGAGATTTAAACAAACTTGTTACATACTGCTTCAAGTGATTCTCCAATGTTGCTATGTGTGTTACAGCATCTGATCTATTCTAATCTGTTCTACCTATTTATACGTTTATGTTTTACTTTTTAGTGACGTCAAATTACTTTTTACTAAAATATTGTTCAGTATGTATGTCTTTGCATTGGAAACAAAGCAAAGCAATTTCGTTCAGTTATACTGTGGTGTAGACTGAATGACAAAGTTTACTTTGACTTTGAATTGACTTTGATGAGTTTAACATTGCAATGATCTTCTGTCCTTGTCAATCCTTATTCATTTGGGCTATTTTTTAATAAAACGCTTTGCAAACCTTTTTTATTTTTCTAAACATGGCCTAAATAACTTTAGTATATCCCTAACTGACTTCACCCCAAGGATAATTTTGGATAAGTCCAGACATGGTATTGGATGGATATCTGTACACACACAGTAATGAATCCATTGAAGTCTACAGACACATCCCCCCTCTATTCCCAGTGTTGACATCACAGACTAAAAGGTTAATTAAATCAATCACTCATGATACTGCAAGGGTAAAAAAGAAATTTAAAAATAAACTAATAAGGTGAAAATGCATTACAGCACATCAGTCAATGCATGCCGTGATCCAGAAGGAAAGACAAAATATCAGAGAATTACTTTAAAACTTTTTCTACTATTGAGACAAATTTATCTCTAATGATAAATTTACCTGTAACTTCACCGTGTGTCTCCCCTCCATCTGGCCCTCAAGATATGCCTGAAACTGGCTTACCTTCAACTATCACACTAGATCATGTCCTAAAATTATCAAAAGCTAAAAATACTGCATTGATGAGTCATGACAATATTCTGAAGCATCTTAAAAAAGCATGAAGCACGATTTAGTCACACCCCAACAACACTGTTCAAACTCAGCCTCCATACAGGTTTTTTTACCAAAGGAACGGAGAACAGCTTGCTACAGTCAATCCCCTGCATAAGGGAGAGCTTTCCACAGACCCAGGCAATTACAGACCTACAAGTCTGACCAGCCTCATATGCCAAGCCGTGGAAAGATTTATGGAATTAATCAGTCAGAACATAGGGAACCTCCAAACACAATTTCCCACTCAGGCATAGTAGAAAAACTAAAGAAACTGGGAATAAACTTCAATGCCACCCACTGGGCTGCCAAGTGGCTCACAGATAGGATTCAGATAATCAAAACAGAGGAAGTTACCTCCACAATGAGACCAGTCACTAGAGTTCCCCAGGGTCCTGTGCTGGGACCTTTTCTGTTTGGCATTTAGTTTTCTGAAGGAAAATCCAATACTAAAGGGCTCTGGTTGACTAACTCTGCAGTCATCGAACCCCCAAATGACAGCCGCATTGCAGGAAGGTTTGCCTCAAATAAATAATTGGTGCCAAAATCATGGAAAGAAACTAAAATGAAAAAAATGCATTACATTATCCTTTGGGAAGTAGTCTACCCCAGGGAACTACCAAATTGATAACACACCCCTCAGAGTTGACACAGTTGTTTGGGATTTGTGGAGAGTGAACTAACTTCTGACCAACGGTGTCTACTATTGTAAGACAGACCTTCTATAATGCATAGTTGATAAACAAAGGGATTGCGTCTGGATACAAGGCCTAAACAACAATGGCGGCTCCCTGTGTGGTACAGCTGTGTCAGCTCATTCTAGAGATATGCATATTTTGTCTTCGTTTGCACAGATAATCTAAAAAAAAAAAATCAGTTTCTGCACTTCCAATTGAAAGTACAATAACTTACAGTACACAGAAGTTACAAGAAATTAAACAGTCAACATCTACATGTTGGTGGTTGGATGCCTTGGCACAGAGCTATAATAGCTTGATATTTTGACTCTTCACAATCTATAACATGCCTGAAACTGGTAGAACAGGTTTCTGGAATATGCTGGACAAGAAAAAAAGAGAAAGAGATGTCAGAGAACAAGGAAAAGAGGTTGCAGAGCAGGTACTGATGTAAAGTTAAAAGCAAACCCCTACAGGCCTGTACTACCAGCTATACTGCTAGATAAAGTGAGATCACTGGATAGCAAGATGGACTACTTGAGACTGGAACTCTCCAACAGGAACAAGGTGAGAAATACTTGTTTAATTTTTGATTACTGAGATGTGGCTGCATGACAAGATAAATGATAGTGCAGTAAATTCAGAGAATTTTATGCGGTTTTGTGCAAACAGAAAACATACACTGTGTGGAAAGGCCAGAGGAGGTGGAGTCTACATCTACATTAACAAAAGATGCAGCAACTGTGAAATCATACTATCACACTGCTGTGAGAACTTAAAAGAGTTCCTGTCCATTAAATGTAGATTGTTAATTGCCCAGGGAGCTGAATGGAGTCAGTGTAACAGTGGTGTATATCCCACCTAGTGTTAACACCACTGAGGCTCTAAATAAACCATGCAATCACATGGGTGAGCTGCAGAGCAAATATCCTTACTTTATACATGTGGCAGTTGGTGACTTTAATAAAGCAGATCTGAAAGTACTCTCACACTACCACCAGCATGGAGACATTCCTACATGGGGTGATAATATCCTGGACAAGAAAAGCTTAAAGAAAGCTTATAAGGCAGTGCAACTTCCACAAATGGGAATCTCTGACCACTATACCATCTTATCGCCAGCTTACAAACCTGCACTTGTCAGACAGAAGACCACAAAGAAACAAGTTAGGGTATGGCCTGAGGAGGCTGAGGAGGCCCACCAAGACTGCTTTGAAAGAACCAACTGGGATATGTTCAAGAAGCCAGCCACAGTGAATCAGCATCTGAACACTGAGGTAGTGATGGCATACATTTCAAACTGTGTTGATGGGGTAATAAATACCAAGAGTATCACTATTAGAGCCAACCAAAAGGCACAGCTCACCCCTAAGGTATATGAGCTTCTGAAGGAGAGAAACACAGCGTACAGGGCTAAGGACAAAGGAGCCCTAACTGTAGCAACAGGTAATTTGAGGAGGGTTATAAAGGAGGCTAAGTGAGTACAGCAGAAAGGTAATGAGCCACTCTGAAGATGTGAAGGATGCAAGGAGACTATGGCAAGGCATACAGGAGATCACAGACTACAAAATCAGGTCAGCACAGTGTGAGGACACCATCGAATTCCTGGGCAGTTTGAGCATCCTCTTTGGCAGATTTGAGGAAAGAAACAATAGGTTGGTACTAAAGCTATCCATTGATGAGAAGGATACAGTACTCAGCCTCAGCCCAGAGCAGGTAAGAACAGACCTAAGGAGAGTGAACCCCAGGAAGCCTGTTGGCCCAGACAGCATACAGGGCAAGGTGTTAAAAGGCTGTGCTGATCAACTCTGCACAGTGTTCAAGGAAATATTTAACACCACTCTTCCCATGGAAAAATGTACCCTCATGCTACAAGGAAACTAACATCATCCCACTACCTAAGAAAACCACTCCCCTCCAGCCCTAACAACTACAGATCAGTTGCTCTGACATCCACTGTTATGAAATGTTTTGAGCAGTTGATCAAAAAGCATCTTTCATCATGCCTACCTCCTGATTTTGACCCTCTGCAGTTTGCGTACAGAGCTAACTGATCCATGGCTGATGCCATAGCAGTAGCACTACATATCTTCCTTGAGCATTTAGAACTGTGTAAGGATGCTGTTCATAGACTTCAGCTCTGCATTTAATACAGTGGTAACAATGCAGCTGACAGAAAAACTGGCACATTTAGGAATCAGCAAACATCTCTGTAACAGGATCCTGGACTTCCTGATCAAGAGACCACAGAGGGTGTGTTCGGGTAAGAACACATCAAAGTGCATCATGATTAACACCGGGGTTCCACAGGGATGAGTTCCCAGCCCAATTTTATTCACCATCCTGACCCACGACTGCTATGCTAAGCACAAGACCAACCATATCATCAAGTTTGCTGACAATACTACAGTCATGAGGCTCATCACAAAGGAAGGTTGAAAGGGCATACAGAGAGGAAGTAGCATCTCTGATCAGTTGGTGCATGGGGAACAACCTTGACCTGAATGTAAGCAAGATCAAAGAGATCATCATTGACTTCACAAAAAGGAAAATAAACCACCCAGTGCTCAGGGTCAATGGTGAGAGTGTGGAGAAGTTAAGAGTACGAAATTCCTGGGTGTACACATACCGCAGGATCTCTTGTGGTCAGGAAACACCAGACAACAGGTCAGGAAAGCATACCAATGCCTCCATTTTTTTAAGAAGACGGAAAAAAGCTAAGCTTTCTCCTCATATTCTCTCCGGCTTCTATAGAGGTGCAACAGACAGCATCCTCACCTGCAACTTCATAGTGTGGTTTGGAAACTGCACAGTTACAGAAAGGAAGGTGCTACAAAGAATGGTGAGGACTGCAGTTAAGGTGACAGGTTCCAGTCTTCCTTCGATACAGCATCTTTATTCTGCAAGAAGCATCCGAAAGGCCACTAAAATAATACAGGACAACACACATCCTGGCATGGACTGTTCAAGCATCTGTTATTGGGCAGGAGATATTGCAGCATCTGCTGCAGGACTACAAGATTAAATAACAGTTTCTACCCTACTCGGGCACTAGTCCCAGGGGTCTGGACACAAGTCCATTTTAATTCACTTGTGCAATATATACTTACATAAATTCCAAGTGCAATATTTTTTATTACATCCATAGTCAGTATTATTTAACTCACCCAAGTGCAATAGTGCACAAATAATTTAGGTATTTCAATCTGTAGTGTGTTTTGCATTACTTTAAATAAGGTAGTTAATTTAACTCAGGGGAGGGTATTCTTTTCATATACAAGTGTTGGTCCTGTTAATTTCATGTATTGGGAGTAGTATTGTATTAGTTAGTTATGTTTATTCTTTTACTTATGTGGTGTTTCACTTCCCCTTTTACTCTCAAGAACTGAGCTGATGCACAAAATTGTGTTTAGGCTACACGTGTGTAGTTCTAAAATGACAAAGTTTACAATGACTTTGACTACACTTGGTATCCTGCAGACTGCTAAGAGGTGACCCGTGTCCAGCATACAAGGCATCCTCTGACCCACTGCTAATGGATTTACTGAATATTAGCATGTGAATGGCATCAGAAATATTAAGGCTAGGGATCTATACTTTTTCTGAAACATCAACAGAATGGTTTGGAGGGATAGGTAATTCTCACAGAGGATACCTCTGCTGTGGGACAGAACAGCGTTCAATCCTGTCCAACTTAGATCTATGGATGAGAAACAGAACATTTACCCAAGGACTGCCCCCTGTACTACTAATGGACAAAGGCAGCTCCTAAATGCTTTATACCATGTACAGGTCCCCTCAAATTAACTGTGATACAATGACAGTT
Organism: Protopterus annectens; assembly: GCF_019279795.1. Lineage (NCBI taxonomy): Eukaryota > Metazoa > Chordata > Ceratodontiformes > Protopteridae > Protopterus > Protopterus annectens. The sequence continues at coordinate 892,618,247 of NC_056731.1, forward strand.
ATTCTCATTAGGGGTAATATACAATCATCGACTACAGGATGTATAAGACCACGCTATAACAAAATGGGATACGTCACTTCTAGCACAAAAAGTGAAACTGGCTAGGCTTAAAAAGGCCCACAAGGACAGCAAGCCTAGTACTCACCTACGCACCTATTAAAGTCAACAATTTCTGTGCATATTCTTGAGAATTTAAAAATTAACTGGCTATTTGCTCAAAAAACATTAAGAATTTTTTTCAAATTATAACAACTGACTGGACAAGCACATTACACCTTCCTGATTCCTATCAGTTACAAGGACCAGGGTTTAGTTCTAGTCTTCAGATCTTTGCGTGTTCTTGGCTAAAGAAGCGTGCCTCTGGCTTCCTCCCATGTCCTAAAGATAAGCTGTTTACACTAACCGGCTACTAAAAGTCTAGATTTGTACTGTGAATGAATATCCCCTGAAGAACAGCCTTTGCTAATACAGAGACTCCATTTCTCATGTTTTCAAACACTTAACATGGACACTTGGTTAAAAGAAAGCAGTTTAAATTTACACCGCTTTCAGAACTTGTGGCAGTCAGTTAAAACCTGCATACATGCAGATCCAGTTTAAATGTGACCGTGTCAGTAAGGACTGTCATGCAGAGATTCCAATCAAGTGCTAACCTGGACTCCAGTGAAAACTATGAATAAGAAATGAAGTTAACGCTATAAATGATGATGAAGACAAATGTCAGATCTTAAAGCAGCCTTAAAATCTGCTACTCGCCGACCCTGCCAAATACATTATAATTGAGTCCAGGAACACACAGCTTGTTAATATTTACTACTGTGCAACAAAAACATTTATATGCATACTTCAAGACCAACAGTCTAACCTTAAGCAATGCAAAATAATGCAAAATACATTTTATGTTTTACTCGCAATTCCAGTGGCTGTAAAACAAAAGTTTAAAGGTGCAAGCTCCTCCTGAAATAGCAAACACTATGCACTGGGCTAACTTAACTGCTTACGTACTGCCATCTGATTCAAAACCTTGACAACACCTTGACAGTTGGCAGAACATTAAACAAGAAACAGAATTTAAAACCTGACTTGACACCTACACCTGCTTGACAAGTTTGCCAGGTTACTCATTAACTCTCAGCTGCCTAACAAACCTGACAATTTAACTCTTGGTTCACTCAAACTTTTTTTTTTTCTTAACACGAGTATATTTATTTACTGTTGCATCTAGCATAGGAGCTATGAAACATGTCTGTAATCCTAATCAGGGCTACAAAAGTTGCTTAAAACAAAATTATACAGTATGTCATCTTCCTTCTACTTTTGATATGAATGCATGCTTCCCCTCCCAAATGGAAGAAAACCTAGCATCGGACAGCTAATGAGAGAAGCAGGGATAATCCAGTATTCTCAGTACCCAAGAGATGAGATCAAGATATCTGGGGGAGAACCACATTTGACTTTTGTTCCAGACTCACAGTATCTTTAGCATCATAAATGGATTCAGCATTAACTTCACAGTCACAGGTTCATAGCCATGCACTCTGATGACACAATGCAGTGATGTACAACTGCTAAAACAAATCCTTCAGCATGAAAGACAGACTGGCAGCAATCCAATTACATCTGAAGTGCAAGCAACACAATGAATAAAAAGTGTTTCTCTAGTTCTGTTCTGTCAATGTGACAGAAATAGAAAAATGTACACTTGCTTATTTGACATTCTTCTTAAAATGCCTTTATTAAAACAAGAAGCCCCACAATTTCAGTGAGTGCAAATAAGAAGGCCAGCAAGGCTGAAATTCTAGGTTCATGATTTTGCAACTTAAACCCATTTATTTAATTAATGGTTTAATTCTCAGTATGAAACCTAAAACATCAGTCAGAAAATAATGCTGCAGTAAAGTAAATGGAACAGGACTATCACTTCTTACTCTCAAGAGAAAATATCCAGTCACAATGGGTTAAAGAACTATGTCAGGAAATGGGATACAGGCATAGCCTTTAATTCACAAACACGGTCTGCCGTGTGTACAAGACTCATGGTGGTTCTGGTCTGATACATGACCCCAACATTCATGCTATTCAACAGAATTGTGCCAATTATACCATGCAGTGACCTGTGGTATGCTCAACTGCATTTATGGATAATCTGCCTTTATAGATCGCACAGAGTACCTCCACAAAGAGGACCAGCCACATAACTACAGGCAGCTCACAATCACCGACTATTGTGAACAAGTGGGAAGGGCAGCACACACTTAGATTAGCATATGACATTAAATGAGAGAACAGCAAAGTCTCTATCCACTCGTTTTATCAAGAGATTTTCCACATTTTCAAATACACTGCACAAGTCACTAAATAATGTGATGGATTTCTCTGATATAAAATGTGCAGCATTACTTCAAAATTCATATATAGTATACATAACACGGTATTGATGTGCAACACATAATTTACTCTTTAGATCTAAGTGCTCCCATCTGACCATACCTCTCAACCATACCGAACTTCTCGGTAAATGCCGGTTTTGAGGACAAAATATTGGGGTGCCATGATTTCCTGCGCGGCCCCTTGAATTTCTGAATTTCCCAGCTTTAAGTTTTTTTTTTTTTTTTTTAGTCATCATCTGCAGAGTGCAATGACGTCAGCTTCACGAGGGACAGACCAACCTTAAGGCAAAAGAAAAGACCATGGTGGCTGTTTTACTTAAATTTAATTCCTTCCTACCTGGTACTGCTATTGCTGCTAATGTATTTTACATTGGTAACTAGTTCCGGTATGTGATGTATATATATATTCCTGCCTGGTGCTGTATTTGATAAGTTTGCATTTATTGCTCGCTCGCAAGTCCGGTACATTTTGCTTAATTTAATTCCATTACCCAGTATGTGCTGCTGTACTTTGCATTAGTAATGTGCTGTTGGATTTACTACAGTGGCATTTGTATTGCTCACTTGCAACTCCGGTACATTGCTCTTTACATTGGCAGGCGGTGCCCGTTTCAAGTTTGCATTTATCTCTCGTAAGTTGATCTACTACTATGGCAGCTGTTTTGCTTTAATTTCTGCCTAGTGACAAGTTTATTCGCTCACAAGTTTGCATTTATTGCTCACTCACAAGTCCGGTATTGATTTACTAGTATGGCAGCTTTAGTAATATGCTATTTGACTGCATTTATTGCTCACTCGCAAGTCTGGTATGTTATGTTTCAATTTAATTCCTGCCTGGTACGTGCTGCGGTATTTTACATTGGCGGCAGTTTCAAGTTTGCATTTACCGCTCATAAGGCTGTTTTGCTTTAATTTAATTGCTGCCTGATATGTGCAGCTGTATTTTACATTGGTGGCAGTTTCAAGTTTGTCTTTACCAATCGTAAGGCTGTTTAGCTTTAAATTTAATTGCTGCCTGATAGGTGCAGCTAGCTGTGTTTTACATTGGTGGCAGTTTCAAGTTTGCATTTATTTATCGCAGATTCAAGTTTGCATTTTATCACTCATAAGTATGGCAGTTTTTCTTTAATTGAATGCATTTATTTATTGTAGTTAAGTAAGGCTGGCTGTTTTGCTTTAACTGAAAGCCTGCCTGGTAACAATGGCTGTTTCATGTTTGCTCGCAAGTATGTCTTTCCTTGTAAGTTAATGTACTTGCTTCTTGTTCAAGGTAGCAAACAGACAGACAGAGAGAGAGGTGTGCTTTTTGACAGACACTTTGAGAGAGAGAGAGAGAGACTGGTGCTTGTGATTAACTTTGAGAGAACACAGAGAGAGGTGTGCTTTTGCTTAACTTTGAGAGAACACAGACAGACACTTTGAGGTGTGTGTGTGTGTGTGTGTGTGTGTGTGTGTGTGTGTGTGTGTGTGTGTGTGTGTGTGTGTGTGTGTGTATGTGTGTGTGTGCGCGTATGTGTGTGTGTGCGCGAGAGTGAAATGCCCCAGTTATGTATAACTGGTAGGTAGACTCAAACCCTGTACCTTAGGTACAGGTAGCAATAATTCTCTACCCAAACCACCACTTTCAATCCTGGAATGTTTGGCCCATACTTTTGGTCTGTTCCTCTTAAAATTTGTGTTTTTCTGGCAAAGCAGTGAGAACTGAATTCACTAAATGATAGCCATCTAAGTTTGTCTTCTTAACATTCAGGAAATGCATGGTAACACAAAACATTTTATTCTAGCAACTTTCTAAAATTATACAAGCAATGTTTAAAATGTGTCCCTGGTTTTGGGCCTTTGTCCCCCCAATAAATGTTGGCTTTTTCTAGAGTTTTTGTACTGCACAGTTCTTCAGGGGGAGAGAAGTTTAGTGCTGCTTATACCAAGTCTGTTTGTTTTAGTAGCACAATAGATCGAATACTTGCTTTCAATGCAGAAGGCTGTGGATTCTACTCCCACAGTATGTAGATGGATTGCCGATACCGTGTTGCACTTTTAAAGGGGGTGGATGCTGCAGTCCTATGAATGTCCTCTTTGGCAGAGATACTTAGTAACTATGAACCTGTTATCAGTTTGGCAAACATTCCCTACTGCAATATTACTAGCAAATTATCAAATTTTTAACATAACAGTCAGTTTAATCCTCAGGGGCAATAGGCACTTTATTTGTAGATGAAACACTGAAATATAAAGTTGTTTGCTAGCAGCAACCTTCATTAATTACAGATCTCTTTAATGTGGAATTATTTAGATGACTTTTACTTCTGCAGAGATTGTGCATATTTACTGAGACTGGTGGACTATAGAAGTTTGAGTGGACTTTTATGATGGAAATGTTCTGAACTGGGCAGTTTTGTCATTACTGGTTCATGCATTTTGTTTCATTGCTTACTGGATAAATGTTCAAGACAATAAATTTAACATGCACTCTAACAAGTGTGCTGTACTATACAAGGAATATAATTTAATACAATCAGGAAGGTGTATCAAAGAACACATTTAGGTTTCATGTGGGGCATATGATTTGAAAACAGCCCAAATGTAATCTTTATCCGATACTGGCCAGATGCATTTTCTTTGAACGTGGGTTTCAATGTTGTTTCAATGAATGAGTTTCAAGGGAACAGAAGTTTTAATGCTAAGTCTGTTTTCATTGTAAGACTGTATTGCTTTGTTTAGCAGATGTCTATTAGTGTTTGTGCTATAAAATGTTAAGTTTTAAATGAAATCCAAATAATCATTGTAGAAGTAAAGCAGTGTGCACATTACAGTGTTTATGGTAAATGGGGTGAAATAGCCAAGTAATGGGACATTAGAATAGCTACAGGGGGGAGGGCTGTGTATGGAGGGTCCATTCAATCATGATTTTGTGAGGGGGGGATGGCAAACTCAAAGATAGCCCTAGGGGTGCACAAACTCTAGCTATGCCACTGATCAGTAGGTCAGGGAGAATGGCTTTAAGGGGGTCCAAGCAAACTGTAATATTCTTTAGCTAAGGTTAAAATATTGCCTACCATTAAATGCCCTACTTTTACCACAAAACCCACATACTGCAAGTCACCAAAAACAAAATCATAATGTTCATCATCATTTCCCTTCCCAGTGAACATCATTGCTACACATTTCAAAAAAAATGGTTACCATTTACTACAGGGTCTGGGCTCTGGGGCCATATTTTGGTTGTCTGTTCCACAGTTTGTGTTTGAAAGTTGGTATCCCACAATTCCACTGGAGTGGGCATGATTACATAATTATATATGCAAATTTTATGGTAATCAGCGTACAGATTTGTAACTATTTTTCATGGGCCTTTGTCCAGATTTTTGATGTCTACAGGTTGAGAGGTATGCAGCTGACCGTACACTGTCTTGCAAAGCTGTATCAACACAATACTACATCAGGGCAGCTACTGACATTGAGACCAGAGTTACTCAGTACATGTTCTGCAGATCTAATGTTGCTACAATGTGCATACTACTGTAAAACTGCATCACTACAATACATCCATGCCTCTCCTATAATTACTTCAATGGCAGAAAAAGTTATAGTTTGTGCGAAACAGATTTATCCTGTATATTCTACACACATGCAAATACATGCACACAGACACACATACACACACACACTAAAGCTGTATATCATACTTGGAGCAGAGGGGGCTGCTGTAATAAAATATTGGTCTATGAACAACACTACCCTTCCCTTATATAACATTGCCCCCAAATTAATCAATTAACTTTTCAAAGAAATCAATTAACATTTAAAAGGGGACTCTTGCACTTTCCATATATTTAATATCACCGTGTGTTTTCCAAAACAGAGCTCCTGCAAAACTATTTTTAAAGAAAAAACTATTTTTAAAGAAAAAAACATACAAACACCTTAAACTAAAAATTGTTGTACATAGTGTGAGATAAAACATTCCTCATGTTATTACAACAAAAACTGTGCATATTTAAAAGAACCATTAACTTCTATCCAAAATTTTTTTATGTTAAAAAACATAATGTCAAAATTCCTGTCAAGGATGATATAGAAGATATAAAGGTCCATGAATAACATACCTATCATACTATTATAGAAGGAAAATAATCCCATGTAAAATACTCATTATTAACAAGGGGTATAGACCTATTGAATATAATATAGGACAATATGAAGCTAAGGCAAAATATACTAGATATTTTCTGCTTTAGATATTAAAACTGGTTTGATGGTCACATATTCATTTAATCCCGGTGTAATAAAAAGCACTCATTGGTGTGCCCAGCATACAATCGTTTTAAATTTGGTATTATTGATTCCATCATAGATAACAACGGGAAGGGGGGAGATATAAAAAATATTTTGTTGGGTAAAGAACTGAAATGGCAGTTGAGACTAAAATCTTTTATTACACTGGGATTAAATGAATATGTGACCATCAAACCAGTTTTAATATCTAAAGCAGAAAATATCTAGTATATTTTGCCTTAGCTTCATATTGTCCTATATTATATTCAATAGGTCTATACCCCTTGTTAATAATGAATATTTTACAAGGGATTAGTTTCCTTCTATAATAGTATGATAGGTATGTTATTCATGGACCTTTATATCTTCTATATCATCCTTGACAGGAATTTTGACATTATGTTTTTTAACATAAAAAATTTTTGGATAGAAGTTAATGGTTCTTTTAAATATGCACAGTTTTTGTTGTAATAACATGAGGAATGTTTTATCTCACACTATGTACAACATTTTTTAGTTTACGGTGTTTGTATGTTTTTTTCTTTAAAAATAGTTTTTTCTTTAAAAATAGTTTTGCAGGAGCTCTGTTTTGGAAAACACACGGTGATATTAAATATATGGAAAGTGCATTTTTAAAAAGAGTCCCCTTTTAAATGTTAATAGATTTCTTTGAAAAGTTAATTGATTAATTTGGGGGCAATGTTATATAAGGGAAGGGTAGCAGATGAAATATGATTCTTATCTGAAGAAGTCTAGCTTGTAGACGAAAGCGCTTATATTTTGTATTGTGGACTTTTTATAAAGATTGATTTTTACCTCAACAAGGTGGCCTGGATTTCTTTACTTTTGTTGGTATTTGGTTCTACAATTACGTGGAGTTTGCTATGAACAACACTGGCAGCATAATGGGTATTTATTTTCTAGCCTATCCATAACCCAGTACTCAAATTAGCACATACTGTATATGTAGTGTTTGTACCTGTATTTCCATGACTATTTGAAAGATTTATGTTAATACAATACTTGAACTGCCAACAGGTACATGCACTACAGTCAAACTTTCATGCACTACAGTCAAACTTTCTTTAGTCCATACCCTTCCCAGTATTATCTAAAAATGTAGATACTAGAGTTCCTATGCAGCATACCAAACTTTATCAGCTCATTATATCAACTGACTGTACTGTATGCATTCCTCCATGAAAATTATATGGATTCTTGACTGTGCTAAGATGATTTTCATTTGCAAAGTAGTTAGCAGGTCTGTGATGAAGTTGGTCTGTGTGACATGCATTGTGCAATGATAAAGTAGACAGTTTTGTGACTTCTCACATTTTGGTTCTGCAATACACATTTATGCTGGACAAGGTATGCATATTCCCACGTCTAATGGAAACGTGCATACCCTACCAGCAGCACCATGCGAAGGTGCCTGAATGTTACATTTGTGTTTCTGTACTGCTGTGACTCTGTACCTTGGTATGCATTTTTACATTTTACAAATTCAGCAGAATATTCTGAATGTGGCAGGCATCAGCATACCTGATCCATATCACAAAGCACTGGTGCACTACTTGATATCATGGTCCTGGAGCATGAGTCAACTACATAAGGCTGTGGTGTGGGTTCTTCCTGGAACACCAGCACTATATAGGGCTCCAGTGCGGGTTTTTCTTGGACCACCAGTGCTACACACTGCAGACAATGCATATAGGTATTACCCACTGTGCAAATCTGTATTACATTAAAAAAAAAACACAGACACCAGAGTTACATTAATGATGCTGCAACATCACAGTTTTCTAATCAAACAGTAGCCATTTTCTTAACATTTTCTCCAAAATACACAGGAAACACTGTTAAACGTTGGTGATGCCCTTAACAACATATACAGGCTAATGCCAGTAATGGCATTGATTAAATTCTTAACCACAGGGATGGAATTATTCCTTGCATGTAGAACCATACCTGGTCAACTGCTGGACAATTACTTTGGGGAACTAAAAACAAAATTTGGAGAAAACCTAGAAAGCACAAGTAAACAGTTTCCTTACAGTCACATAAGAATTTAATAATCATCATCTTTAAAAGAAACTGATGGGGAAAAGAGAGCCTAAAGGCTAACTGGGTTGGGACCTAAACTGGTTAGATGGTCAGGGAAACTGGCTAACTGATAACAACCAGAGGGTAGGAGTATGGATAGCAGGACCTTTTTGCAAGAAGTCAGTGATACACAGGATTTGACCACTTTTGCTCAACTAAATTTAATTTATGTTAGACAATGCATAGGGGCATCCAAATAAGGCCATGCTGCTCAACAAGGGCAAAAGCACAGAAGTGATCACAGACATGGGAACTAGCCTCTGGCTTAACCTTGTACACCCAGCAGGGTACACAGCATCCAAGGTTCATTGCAAGTGACTGGAAGGTTATGCACTTTGATGGGGTAGTGGGATGAAAAAAATGACAGCTGTGTTAGTAGAAATACAGCTAAAAGTAAAAACATATAAAAAAGATCTGGGTGTTGCAAGTCACTCCTTCAACACCCACATCTGACAAAGTTATACTATGCACTAATAAAGGTCCTCACACTATGGTACACCCCAGAGGTTTATACCCTGGAAAAGCAAATGCAACAGTCTCCTTCTAGAAGGTATACGTAAAGCCTTGCCTGGAACATTTGTTTCAGTTCTGGTGGCCTCAATGGGAAATTTATAAAAAGTCTGTTCACAACATGCAGCGGAAAGTTACTAAGATGGACCAGCAACATTATTATCCTAAACATCTTCATTTTCATCTTTGTCATCATTACATCTTCATTGCCATCTTCATCACAGCTTCATCATCATCTTTATTGCATCTTTAATTTTCATTGATCCATAATATATTCCAAAGTTTCCATTCCAGCACTAATCCATTCAATCTGTGACACAAATGCATGTTACTGTAGAGTTATCACTAAAATTATTCATGTACCCCTTGCTTTCTTTCTAAAAGCAATTACTTCATGCTAGAAATGACTAGTGTTACATCAGTGTTACACTGTATGCCATGCATTAAACATTTTACAAGGAATCCCGCCCTGTTCTATTTTGCATTTACTTGAATTTAACTGCATTTATTCATTTAATTCTGATTGGCTGACTGTCTGTGCTGCACTTATGTGCTGAAATCTGCTAAAGACTACAGAAGTCACCTACCCACCAGAAAAGTTTTGTCCAAACAATTGTATCATGAGGAGGTTAAATCACATGACATGGAATCAGGAATTAACTGAACAGCTACTCAGCCTACAGTAGCTACAATCAGAAGTCTACATAGTTTTACTTCAGTTACACAAGCAGATGTATATATTTTAGAATTTGAAAACCCACCTCACCCAATGACAGCATAGCAGAAAATAAAAAAATAAAACTTGCACACAATTTTTAAACGATGCATTATATGACATTACAGGTCCCTACAATTTTGACTACTATAATACACTAAGTATAACCTCTACTTGATAACAAATACTAACTATATGCAAATTAAATCAGCATATTGGTACAGTCATTTTTTGTTATTCAGTTTACAAACATGAACACCATTTTCTTCCCAGTTACAATAGATTCTAGATTACTTCCTATGCATAAGCATTCGTCAAGAAATACCACAAAGTATGAGCTTCGGTATGCTGTACATACTGCTACAGATCACTACCCAAATACAAAAAGTGCCAGACTTTGCTAATGTCATGGAACACTCTGATTATGCTTCGAAATGGGAAGAAAATCGCCTTAAAATAGTGATGTTCATACTTCAGGACCTCACCAGAACAAACCCATACTGCATGGAGTACCGGGATTATGCTAAAAAAATCAGAAAAAAAGAAAAAATTGTTTTGTGATTCTGTAGTTTAAGACTAGACCAGTGTGATGCTTCCAGAGATGTGTAACATTTGTTACACACCCACTAAGTGCTGTTGCAGTCCAGTCTCACAGAAGGAACATTACTTCACTTTTAACTGTTCCTGAAGAACTTGGTTCATATCTTCATTCTCTCCAAAGAAATTTACATATGTGTTTCTGTAAGTACTTTAACTAAGAACAGATTCATTACATCTGAGTGATGCTTCCATGTGCATTGGCAGTTAACTCCTACTGATGTCTCTAGGTGTCAAAATATTGCTTGTTCATATTTGTGTCAATAATTCCAGAACCATGCTATGTACAAGATTTTAAAAGGATTTCATCTTAAAGTATACATAATGGCAAACTCAATTGCATTAAAATTTGACCTCCATCTAGTGCAGGTAAAGAGATATTAACCGTTGTTTTTATGATTTTAATTATATAGAAATATTTTTCACATTTTGCTAAATATTTCAACAACTAGGCAACACAGACAAAACTCAGCCTCATATGAAAGCTCTCAGCTAGATGAATAAAATGCTGCTTGACAGCATGTGTACAAGTTGAGTGGTTGCAGAGATATGGTAAGTTGTTTACAAAATATTACAAACTTAATGGCTACTGTGTTTACTGTGACTTATAAAATTAAGTTTAAGATCCAGAACCTAAAGAATACAACCACTACAAAAGTTTGTGCTAAAGGGTTTGCCATTTATAGTTCTTTCATAACTCTTAGGTTGGCAGAGATATGAGCATTTGCTTAAATGTGAGAACATAATTGGATTCTGTCAAAAGGCTTAGGCTCCACCCATTGGAAGTTACAGTGCAAAGTTCCTGAGATCCATTGGAGTGAATAAGTTAAAAACTGTCCCCCCCACTTTTTTTCCCTCTAATATTTACTTTCTGTCTATAAAACAGCACTTATTAAATACTTTACTGCCTTTAAAATCCGGTAAAACACTTCAAACTTTTCAATTACTATTAGTAGTAGTACTTTGTAATAGGTAGTAGGAGGAGGAGATAAAACTCTGTGCACTACAAAAAGCTATGATCAGGTGTTACCGATAATAACAAATTATTATATGTTGTCAACATGGACGCCAAGATTTTCATCTCTCAAGCGTCAGTCTCCAGGTGAATTTCTTGGCATCCATGTCTCAATCAGGTTACAATCAGAGACCGGATTGTGACCCTCTATACATGAATCTCTCTTTCAAAACATTAACAAAATGTCATGCTGTTACAGAAATGGCATTTACTGATAAAGTGCATTCCTAAAAGTAAAAACAACTTACCCAAATGCACAAAAACATGGCATATAAAAGCAAACTGCATTAATTTATTACTCTTGAATATGGAAGCTTTCAGAACCAAACTGCCTTTCAAAAAAAAAAAAAATCCACAATCAGCTGCAGCTTTAAAGACACTTGAAGTTGGCCTTCAAAACAAAACAAAACACGAAAAACTCCAACTAATTAGATCTAGTCACCATTGCATAAAGGTTTAACAGAACAGGTGCTGCTGCAAGGTAAAGAGCAAAAACACTCTGTTGCACTTTCAAAGCTTTTCTGGAGTAGGGCTTGCTCCAGTTTGGAGACTGTGCTCATGACATCTCCTGCTTATGCATACTAAATCTTGAGACTACTGTACAATGAAGATGTAATTACTCCAAGGCAAGTCACTATTGCAGATGGTATGTATTCCCACCTTCAAACACAAATTTTTGCTGTTCTAAGAATTGCTGTCACAGTCCTCAGACTTTCACTGAGCAATCCTGCTACAGATCTCTCAGTTAATGAAAAGCCTGATACAGTACAAACATTTATAATTGGGACTTGGATCACAATAGTACATTTCACGTGCTTCAGAAATTAAGTCATGAAAACTTTAATGTTTTCCTGACAAGGTGATTTATTTTTTGACAATCTTTCTTGAACACTTAACCAATTAGATATGATCAAAAAGCTCAGTATAACCCTCTATGTTATTAGAATTTGTGCCTCACTGCATAACATTTTCTTTTATGTACCCTTACAAATGCTGTAACAAACAGCTTTTACCTTATGGCTTGAGTTCTTGTTGAAAAACTAGCCACAATGGACCAGTTCACGTATCTTGTTAAACAAATTAAATTAACATGCCTTACACACTGTAATCTGTAAAATGTGTGTTATATGCTACAAGTTCTATGGAGGTCACACCTGTAAATGGACAGTTTTTGTCTCGTATACTTACCTGTTTCGTGAGGACTGCAAATAATTATGTCAGACAAACAACAAAGATGTATCATTTTCAAAGCAGGGGTAAAGAAAATGTGAACTTCAAACAGAGAGCAATTTTGCTTTAAGGAGAAAGGATACTACTAAGTAAAATGACAGAAGAGGGGTATGAAAAAAAGAAAGCTAGAAAATCCTTTATCCTTTTGTGTAAGAAGACAGACTTTATTTTAATAAATATACCCTCACTTGCATGTCTTATTGTTTATATATATTTTGTTTGAGGCCTTGGATATCCATATCATCAAAAACTTAATGCAGCTAAACCTTCAGTCTGTTTAATTACAGTTGTATTTGTCTTGTGGAGTAACCAAGTGAACAGGTTGTAGTGCCTTTTCTTCTTCTCATGTTATAAGGCAGAATATGCTCACTTGGTCTGTTCCATGGCCTTTCTTATTCCTCTATCAAAGTTCATTTACTGCTGCAGGAATAAATACTTTTTTTTGGAACCACTGGATAAGGTATTCCTACAATCTTATGTTACTGCTGCAGGAATAAATACTTTTTTTCAGAACCATTGGATAAGGTATTCTTACAATCTTATGTTAAAAGGATAATTTATACTAGGTAGGAATGACTTGATTAGGAAGTTAAGAGATACTGAGCGAAATTAAAATTACCACTGGTTAATTTGTAACACTAAGGATTTGTAGGGTAGCATCAAACATAAACGTGGATTAACAGCAGTAGGTACAATGTTAAATACACAGCTCAGAGCACATTTACTTGTAGAATTTACATTGACGCAATTATTTTCATTTTGATCAGAAATATTACTTACAAAGAAAATAAATAGTGATGGGTGCATCTTTTGCACCAGTACATACATACATATACATATATATATATATATATATATATATATATATATATATATATATATATAAAATGGGTCTATATTATATCATCGAACACTTAAAAAAGCGAACACTGACTGATCAACCTAATTTAAGCGAAAGCTTACAATCTCGAACTGTCAGATCAGCGATTTTTTTTCCCAGGGGAAAAAAAAAAAATCGCCGATCCAAAACACATACACACAACACAAGCACACCAAACAAACAGAAATACACACACATACACCTAAAATCTGATACCTAACCCTACACTAAACTATGCACACACCACTAACTACTCACTTACCTTAACCCAAACCCTAACCCTAAGGTCCGTCACTCACACACACTCACCTCACCCGCTCCCTAACCCTAACTCACTTAAATCCGCCTAACCCTCATGTCCACACAATCGCACACTTACCTGAATCCAACCAGTAACTTTCCACCATAACACTGAAAATACCGAAGCAACAGAAACGGACAACCGAATTCTTTCCCTAGGAAAAAATTTGAGTTTCTGCTGCTTCGATACTTTGCAATTTAGCGAAAATAAGTTCGATCAATCAGAGTTCGCTTTTTTAAGCATTCGAGGATATAATATAGACCCTATATATAGTTCCCCTTCATAAGACTGAATGAACATAAGCCTGAAATTCATAAGCCTGAAACCAAAAGCCTGAAAACACACAAAATACATATACTGACTTTAAACAAACCATATTACTTTCCACTAAGTCTATATATATATATATATATATATATATATATATATATATATATATATATATATATATATACACACACACACACACACACACACACACACATACACACATATATATGTATACACCATGTGGAATTTTGAGATGGAATATATTTATGCACATCAAAGTGAGGCTTCTTTTACTGATCATTTATTATTGACTGTTGAAGGAAATAACTCAGACATAATGGGTTTTACAATACATTTGAGTAATAAATATTGTCTGGAGTTTGATTAGAATGAACTACAGCATCTACAATTTATTTCACATGCTAGTAGTTATCACGGACGTAATTTAACGGACTAAATACCTTATGGACAAATGGTGAGAGCATGTAGGTTATGTTCTAATGAGTAAAACTATACAAAAAAAAAAAAAAACTTGTACAAATGAGTTCTACCAAACATCAGCTGAATACAGCACTAGAATTAGGTGAATGATGCATAGTAATTACTAGGAGGCAAGTGACTCCTTGTTTTAGGAGAATACAGGGGTATGAGGAAGAGCAATTATTGGTATCCAATTTTACAAGGAGTTATTGTGTACATAACATGAAGGATGCGATAAAAATGGATTGGCAGATTTAAAGACAGATGAGGAAGAGAGTAAATTTCTCCTTACATTAACTTAGTTTGAGCTGAACAGGGACCAGAGTTTGCCTAATAGATTGGTACATAGACAATTTATTGATAGAAACACCAAAACAAATGTACACCTAGGGAATAAAGTATTTAGCAGCATGTTGGTTGGGGATTACTCTATTCTTAATGCTAGAGATTTACTATACAACGAAATGTCACTTGTGAAACTTACGGAGGTATTTATACATTAATTTGTCAATATTCAAAGATTTATAATGGGAAAACCAGGAAAGCAGCAATGAAAAGAATTCTGTAAAGTACAGTTGTGTAAGTTGAACTTACTGTAGCAGTAAATGTTCAAATGATTACTGCTGCAGTAGCCTTAGCCATATGGGTTATATCTTGATAGAATATAATGGCTGGCCAGCATCCAAAACTTTAGGCACCTTTCACGCAATCCAACTGTCAAGCAGCTCGAGCTGAACTGACTAAAAGACAAGTTTGGGCATGAAGGCCTTCACAGCCTTCCTGCCAGCAGGAACAGGAAGGCTGATCCAAGAAAGGGTTATGCTAGGAGCAACAAAGCATACATGTCCACACCCTGGCATTCAAAAAAAACAAACTAAAAACAAACTGGGACAGAGTGAGGGTGCGGCTACTGGAGCTCTGATCATTCGGACATCTACTGCTATGGTAAGTTCAACTTACACAACTGTACTATGTTTGTCATACTGATCACTGTTGCAGTAGCCTTAGCTATATGGGTAGATTACCACAGCTAACCACAATTGGTAGGTGGAAGGAGAAGAAACCAGTAACTCCTGGAGAATTGTCTTAGCAAAGCTTGATCTGGACCTAGGGAAAGAATCAAGCTTATAGTGCTTTGTAAAAGTATGTACAGGGGACCACGTAGCAGCTTCTGGAATATTTCTAGAATCCAACCCTTTCCAAAAAGCCACAGATGAGGTCAAGGCCCTTGCAGAGTAGGCCTTGACCCTACCTAGAATAGTTTTTGTTACAGTGAGTATAACAAAAGATAATAGCCTTAGACAACCATTTGGAAATAGTCTGTTTTGACACGTTGCCCCTTTTTCTTACCTTTAACAAAAAATAAAGCAATTGATCTGAAGATCCAAGACCTATAGTTCTGTCAAGATAGTACCCGAGTTGTCTGTGGGCATCCAAGGTACAGAGCATTCTCTCGTTGCCCCTTTTTCTTACCTTTAACAAAAAATAAAGCAATTGATCTGAAGATCCAAGACCTATAGTTCTGTCAAGATAGTACCCGAGTTGTCTGTGGACATCCAATGTACAGAGCATTCTCTCTCCTTCATTTTTAGATTCTGTAAAAAAAATTGGAAGATGGGAGATGGATAGCATGGATTAAAGTTAACTTGGATACTACATTAGGCATAAAAGAAGGATCATTTCTCAAAGAAACGCTGTCCCTATGGGAAATGAGGTAGGGTTGATTCACCATAAGAGTTTGCAACTCAGATATCCTTCTTATAGAGGTCAGAGCAGTCAGTAAAACTGTTTTCCTTGTTAAGAACCTGAAGTCAGTCCGATTAGCTGGTTCAAATGGAGCAAATGTTAGCTTCTCTAACACAAAATTAAGATCCCAGGTAGGGGCCACCAGTTTATATTCACTGACCTCTTATGCAAAACCTGTTTCTAGAACACTTTGACATTAGACTACCTTGAAAGAGGAGGATCTATGGGCAAAGTAGAAATGGCCTATAAATGAACCTTGATAGAGGAATAAGAAACAGGACAGTAACTCGAACAAATATTGTAAAATGAGAGAACTAGTCCTGAATGGGTACTGGTTATGTTGTTGGCACCAACTAGTAAACCTTTTCTATTTGCTAATCTATGACCATCTAGTAGCAGGCTTTCTTGCCTCCATTAGTACCTGCTGCACATCCTCAGTAAACAGGTGCCTAAAAGGAATTAAGACCTTGTTCTACAGGCAGTCAGTTGAAAATGACTGATGTTGGAGTGTATCAAACACCCCTGTTTTTATGTAAGTAGATCCAGTCTGTGCAGAAGTTTGTGGTAATTGTCCCTGGACATTTCTGAAAGAAGGGAGAACCACCATTGCCTAGGCCAGAAGGGAGTCACCACAATGATCTTGGGGGTATTCCTTCTAAAATTTCAGAAGTACCCTGGACATTAGTGGAAAGGGTGGAAAACCATACAGGAACACTCCGTCCAAAGAAAAGATAAGCATCTGTCTTCCAGGTCTTCTTCAACAGCATACTGAAACTGAACAATCATTTCTAAGAGGCGGCAAAAAGATCTACTTGAAGAACTCCCTACAAACGAATTAAATGTTGGAAGACCCCCTGATCAAGTTTCCATTTGTGAGTATCTGCCCTGGTGCTGCTCATCTTGTCTGCCACAGTTTTGCTCTGACAGAATGCAGAATGCCTGTATAATGAGATTCTGCTGTGAAGCGATATACCAAACAAACATGGTAAGTCCACAAAAGGAGTAAGACCTGGTTCCCACATGCTTATAGGTACTATGTGAAACCACTTTCTAGAGGGCCAAAGGTCATTCAGAGAGCTGAATGCCTTGATCAGGGCAAAGCATCTCCTTGATATTTATGTGCCTGCATCTGTCCTTGGTGTCCCACACCCCCTTTATCTTTCCTGAAACTGCACCCCAAGAAAAAAGTCATAAGCATCTATGGTGACTGGCTGCTTTAGAGCAGAGAGGAAGAAGGGGAGACCTGGATGTAAAGATATCTGTTGTCTCCACCAAAAGACTACTCTCCTAATAAACCCCAGCACTGGAATTTGAAAAAAATATAAAAAGGTGTTGATGCTGAAACCAAAGAGATTTCAGATATCCCTGTATACATTCTCATGTGGAGTCTTGCCAGGAGTATCACAAGAATCATAGATGCCAGGAGACCCAAAATCGTCTGGGTGAAAACCCTTAGAAAAAAATCTAAATAAGGGATCTATTTTTCCCTGTGGAAGACAGCTCTTTGAAATGGGGTGTCTAGTTGATGAGAAAGACTTTTGACTTATCTTGGAATCCCAGATCTCTCACCCAACAGAGAGATTCCTTACACTTTGAAAAAGAGTCTGCAAAGACCATTGAAAGATAAACAAGTCATCTAAATATGGAAAAATGTGGATACCCTGTGAGTTCTCAATGAGCTCTGACTGGAGCTACACACTTTGTGAACACTCTTGGTGCAGTGAATAGTTCAAAAGTTAAGGTAGAAAACTGATACTGTGATCCAGACATACAAAACCTTAAGAAAGCTCTGAAGTCTGGATGAATAAGCGATGTGATAAGCATCTTAAGTCTAGTGTTACCAGGAAACTTGAACGAGGAAGAAGGGGTGACAGGTTATGAAGTGATAGCATACTGAATTGGGGTACTATCACAAACAGATTAAATAAAGAAAGATCCAGAGCCAGTCTCCAAGTATTTTTTTTTCTTTGGCACTAAGAATATCCTTGTATAAAAACCCTTACCACTTGGGAAGGAGGAACTGTTTCTATTAGTCTGTGGGCAGCATGTGATGAAGAACAGGTGGAAACAAAAGTCTGATCTGGAGGATGAGGAATAACCTGGAAAGAAAATTTCCTCTCGTTGCCATCTGTAACTCTGAAGCAATCTGTTGCCAAAGAGAAAGTGGAGATGAAGAATTTCTGGAAGGAAAAGGGGCCCAAGGTGGGAGTGGATCACAAGGACTCTTGAATAGTCATTCAGACATATAGGACTGTCCATGGTTTTGGAAGGTTAGAGACTTCTTTTTGAAACTCCCTTGCTATTTATTCCTTCTTAAACGCCTGTTTACCTGAATTTTGTTGAAACTGTTTATTCTGTATTTTCTACCAAAAACGGAAGAGGAGAAAGAAAATCCCTTGAACAATTTGAAAAAGGAGAGCCGAAAAATCTTAGAGAGATTCTCTGGATCAGATGGCCCCTCTCATCATTCTTTTTATCAATTCTGCTGTACAGGAATCGAACACTAAACCTCTATCAAATGGATAACTCAAAATCTCATTTTTAATATCAGGAAGGTTCTGAGAATGCAGCTATGCAAACCTCCTTAAAACAGAACCAGTGGCAATAGCCATATACATACTGCAAACAATGAGAGTGACCTGTGCAAGCAAAACTATGTTATTTAAAGCACATTTTTCATCACAAGAAGAAACTGTAGATAAAACATTCCTCATGCTTCCACAATTTGTCAGAACAAACTTTAACATATGAACCTGACAGTTCAAACTTTTGAAAATCAAAGCTGAAGTAGAACACCCCCCCCCCCCCATACCCATCAATAATTTTCCCATCCTTCTCCGAAAGAATAGGATTGGTATTAACTAAGTGCTATTCAGTGGGATAAATTAAAGTTATAGCTGCTGGGTCAGGTTTGGGAATAATGAATAAATTAAGATGGAGGAATTTTATAAATGCTACCTGACTTTTTAGGGGCAGCTGGCTGACAAGCAGGGAAATTGCAGGCAGTAGCACACACATCCTCTAAGGCAGACAGAACAGTAGGAATGGGTGTAGGTTCTGGAAAATCCTTCTGCAACAACTTAGAATTTTCTGAGAGGCTGAGAAACCTCAAGTGTTCTCCCAATGAAAACACTGGCACATTCTATCAATAATCTCAGAGAAAAACAGGGATAATCATAAAATGAGCTCTCTTCAGAGTCTGAATCAGAAATATGAGGGAAAATAAATCAGCCCCTTTGTCTTCCCGTTTAGATTCAGAATCGAGAATTTCTTCAGGAAAAGAGGAATTCCTTTTTCTTTTACCAGAAATTACTTTAGTGGATGTGGCCCAGGGTTCTATTCTGGGTATTGATACTTATTGTAAACTACTCCTGTTAAAGAAATTTGAGGAGGAGTAGACACATGCTTGGTTATTAGTTTCTTTTTTGACAAGAAAAATGGGGCCACGTGTGTGTTACTACTGGTAGCAGCTGCTTCCCCAGAGATGGGCACAGCATTCTGGACAACAGGGAAACCTTCCCTGTTTCCTCTCCCAGAACCAACAAGAGTGGTTCTCCTTTGCCCACTGAGGGGATTCCAACAGCCACAGAGGACTTGGTTAACCACTGGACCCCTGGTTCACACTGGCTGAGGGTGCTAAAACAGATGGCTCCAGTGTAAAAAATGAGTGCTGTGGTCAACTGTTGTACCTAAGATGAGAGTCACCCACCTGAAGCTGAGACAAACTGCTAACCTGCTGTAGTAGCAAAGCCTGTTTGATTAACTTTTTCTTATTTTTTTTTTTTGTCTGGAAGAAGCACCAACCATGGGATCAGTTGAATGTTCCATGGTCAAGTTGAAAATGGTTCTTCTTTCCAGGGGAAGACAAGCAGCAAATGCCAGTAAACTATCAGTGCACAAAAAAGTTACTTTTTTGACAGAAAAAATACACAATAAAAAGCACTTTCAAACACTATGCCAGCCCCACCAAGGGGAAAATAATCACAATTTTGCCACATGAAAATAGCTAGTTAACACTACTTTTAAACTGACAGAAAAAAACGAGTACTCCATTTAAAAGTACATTACAGTCTCAAGACAGTCCACTAAAACGTAGAATATATAGGTTTAAAATAATTTTCCTGTAGAAAAAAGTAATAAAACATCAAATGTTTTCCTCAATGGAACTTATCTGCCCAGCAATCCTAAAAATCCTCAGAGAAGAGTACTATTCGGCGGAAGTAAAGCAGTGAAGGTCTTCATTTCCAGACTTCTTTTTCAACTGAAGCTGCTTGACAGCTTCGGTGTGCGGAAGGTGCCCTGAAGCTTTGACAGCTGGCTGGCCCTTACATCCCTGGCAAGATATAACCCATATAGCTAAGACTACTGCAGAAGTGATCAATATGATGAACATCATAACAATAATTCAAAGAAAAATAAACCTAGAAGCCGTAACACAACTGACTAAGCATATCTTAAAAATCTCATTTTTTATGTAGTATTTGCTATCAAATATGTGTGATTTTAAACTTCTATTATCCCTTTGAAGGCTGGGAAACCTATATGCTAGAGATTATTTGATATTTTGTTTTAATACCGTTACTATAACCTACACATTTTTTTCATCATATTCCATACTAGTTAAGCTCATGTTACACTCAATTCCCATAATCCCTTATTGCTGTTCTTTAATTTATTTAACTTCCAAAGTTCACACAACTTTATTTGTATATTTACTTACTTCATGCCTAGTGCCTTGGTTCAGCAATGTATTGACCTTAGTCTTATCATATTTCTGCTTAGTTTCTTGCCATACTACGTGAAAATTTCCATATATGTATTGTATTGTACTTCCATCCATTCTGTATATTCCTTTATTGCATGTTAAGTAATTACTTCAGAAGTATGTATATCTAAAATGTGATCTGTGCTTATCGTTGTTCTTACTATTTGTTTACTTAAAACTTTTTTTTTGTTTTTGGGAGCTTTTCTTCTCGGGTCTCTGGTGAAAAAAGGGCTTCTAAGAACCTAGACAGAATAACCCGGTTAACAAATGTAAAAATAAAATAAGTAAATAAATAATAAAAGCTAACCTTTAAATGGACAAACTATATTTTATTTAAGTATATAATTTGGTATGTGGCTCATGTTTGTGGATTTATTTTTCCCTGCTCACTAACCACAACTTTCAAAGAGCCACAGTTAGTAAGGGGGAAAGGCAGGTCATTGTAACTGCTGCTGCTGTTACTTGCATTAAATCCTTGTATTTATTTCCCTACTCACTAACTATGGCATTCTAAGAGTCTCAGCAAGGGGAGAAAGAAGGCAGGCCTTTGTAACTACTGCTACTGCTGCAGTTACTTGTTTAAGTTCTTTTGATCCCTTCTCAGTAACCTTTACTAAGAACCACAGTTAGTGAGGGGAAAGGAAGGGGTGGCTCCTAAAGAACATTTCAGTGCAGACACTGGGATTTCAATAGGTATCACTTTCCAAGCTCATTATCTGAACTGGCCTGATGTATGGCAAAACTTACCTACATATAAAGTCATGG
This sequence comes from Protopterus annectens, assembly GCF_019279795.1. NCBI lineage: Eukaryota > Metazoa > Chordata > Ceratodontiformes > Protopteridae > Protopterus > Protopterus annectens. The sequence continues at coordinate 892,640,289 of NC_056731.1, forward strand.
GCACAGTACATCTTAACCATTCCCATTAGTACAGCACAGGGACATGAATGAGGCAGCGAGTTCAGTTTATGCAACAGAAATATTTAAAAAATGTAAGATATATATTTTTTTAATGATCCCATTATATAACAACACTCCACAACAAGGTTGTGGGCAATTAATATCTGTACTAGAGGTGAATGAGGATCTAGTTTTTGTAGCTTTGGATGAACCCTTATAACCAAACAACGTTCCTCATCATGACTAAAATATAAATGACCCATTCTCTGCCATGCTATGTAGTTTAATTATAAAACATACATTACAAGTTCCTAGTCGTATACTCTGCAATTGCAACTTGGGCATGCACTACAGGTGCTATACAAACTAGGAGTGCCAAACAAGGGATAATTAAGTGCTCATGAAAAGTGAAGTGATAGCTATAAGTATGGGGATGCTGTGTATATAATGTTTACAGAAACATATGAAGAAATTGACAGAGACGCACCATATTATGCATTCTCTGATCAATATGGGACAATAATGGCTACTGAAAAGGAGGATTACCACTAAATATCAACTTCAAATTAAAGGTATTTTGCTCTAGTAGTTCACTTTGTAGGGTTAACTACTCAGGTTACATAACTCAGTTAAAAAATGAATGAATGCCAATCCATTTAACCCCTCAGAATGACGCAAGTATACAGACACAATCTAACAAACATTTTTTTTTTTTTAGAGAAAGCTTTAAACCTGATCTTTCTTGGATTCTTGCACATTTTCAGACTTCAGTTGCTGCTCTTTGCTCAGATAACCACTACGGTTTCATTTTCCAAAATGACTACAATAATGTTCTCCATTCCTCTTAAACAGAAAGTGCTCTGCAGGCTATTTCATTTTGAATCAAAGCTGCAAATTGTAAATGCTTTATTCATACTCCTGTAACCTGACCTCTACCCCCACAGGCAGTATTATCACATATCTTATATGACTTGTTAAATAGCCTACCTCAACAAGACTAGGCAGACCTCCCACCATCTATATCACCTTTTTTTTCCTTTCTCTCCTCCTCATCAGTATCTTCAGTTGACATGATTACATACAAAGATGCACATGTTTTTTTCGCCACTTTAAGTGTATATTGCTGTGCAAAGTTTCCATTATGTTATTATACACGTATTTATTATTTGGAAACTGGTCATCATATCGTTATTCTGTTTATGTTCTTATCTTATTTTGGGAGTCCTGCCCTGAACCTAAAAATGGTCCACAAAAATATAGTCATTCTACCCTGTTAGCACATTCAAATAAACTAAAACAAAATAAATACTACTGACGTTCTGTACACACAAAAGTTGTATTTTACACCTGCCAGTATGTCCTGTCAAACTATGCCTTCATAAAAGAAAATAAAGCCAGGCAGACATTACTCACATCTACTATGAAATCTTTCACAAACTGAGTTAAGAAAGAACTGAAGATGGCATGAATGGATGTCCTCCTTATAGCACAAACTGCTCTGACATCCAGGTGGGAGGACATCTGCCCAACTAAGACAAAGGGAGGGTGAAAATCTCAGACATCTGGCCTTCTCTAACAGAAGTTCTGAAAGTTGGCTCTACTGTAATACTAAACAATACGAAGAACATTTGAATGTTACTATACATATCGCGGTTCCAAGCTCTAGCATCAAATTATCATTCACTTCCATGCTTTACTTGACACACGTCATAGTCTTTTAAGGGACCAAGCTGTTTTTTGCGAGGGTCATTAAGTAGCTCCAATTGGTTTGGCTTCATGGGACAGAGGAATGACCATGATTTGATGAGCACCAATTACTGGATTACATGATGGAAAAGCCAATGATTGGGGGGGGGTTGGGGGTGACCAAGCAAATTCTTAGTGAAGACCATAAAGCACTGTTCATGCATCAGCCACTGCAGTAGTGGGGTGGTGCACTTGAGTATACCACTATGAAGGCATGGAGTACTTCCTTCTAATGTGTACAGCACATCCTCACTTGATAATGCAATTCAGAACCCAGATTTTATCCCACTCAGGCAGCACTGCTGAAGCTGAGGCAGCATTGCTGAAGCTAAAACCTCCTTCCTAAATGACCTTTCAAGCCCAGCCTCACTGACCCACTGGTCGTGTCGGGATTGGTTGCTGGCCTGCCAGGTGTGCAAAATGATTGAGACAGCAGAGGCCATTGAGGAGGAAGGGGTACTGACTGATACCAGACATCTCAATGTCATGAAAACCCCTGTTAAGTAATCCCCCAATACTGTGACAAAAATAGTAATCTGACATTTTTTGTTAAACTTCAGAAAAGCATGCTACAGTGTATTGAGCTGATATAAGCCTGGCATATATATGTCCCACAAACAGTATTTAAGCAAAAGGCACAAAACCAAAACAAAATAATTATAGCAACACACTTTTCTGAAATAACTGGGACAGTTTATTTGTTTACTGGTACTAATTACTAAAAGAAACTTAAAATCTGCAAGCTAGGAAGAGTTGACACAGGTCTATATTCTGGAGGAGAGATTGACTTTAGAGCAGAAGGAAGTACATAGGCTACCATTCACTGTTTACAGTCATTTATTTTCATGATCAGGCACACCCTCATCATCAGGCACACAACTTTACTGCTGTGAAGGATAAACACTCCAGAGAAGCAACACTTTCGACTTTTTAAACAAACTCTGTATACAAAGAATATTCTGCATCCTATATTTTATAACAGGTTTTCACAGAATAAGTGCGCTTTTATTTGTGCCACAATATAAAGACATTGTAAGATGTGTTTATATAAGTGACTGTGGCACTGCATAATGTAGGGCTGGTTGAAACTATCACTCATGTGAATGAAAACCGTTTTCTTATGTAACCTTTCTTCCTAAACTTGAAAAGAAAACGCTCAGGGTGGAAGATTTGTGCTGCACACGGCTAAGGAATAAACAGCAGCTCCAATTGTAATGTCTCTGTTTCTTTAATAATTTGGCTTCAAAGAATTTTGCTGGAAGCACTAAGGAAGTGAAGCACGTATCTCAAGAGATTTCTGAAGTAAATTTATAATGCATTGCCTCTATTCATCCAGCACAGCAATAGGAAACAAAATACAGGGAGAAATTATGTGGAATGCTATTCAGCTGTCTTTGCTGAGCATAGAGCTACAGGGTATTAACTAGTAAAATTAGCTGAATCTCAAACTTGCAAATGGGAAGCAACTACATCCACTAAGATTTTTTTTAATTCAGCAAGAGATTACTTGCCTGTATTTTATTTATTTTTTCTCTGAACTGCATATGAAGTGCAAAATATTAAAATAGAAGAAGAGAAGTAGGCATTTTGATACAAATAAAAGCACTGCCCCCCCCCCCACAATACATGCAGGGAGAGAGGATAAAAAAATCCACTGCAGAAAGACTATGGGGCAGGAGGAACAGCTGCATACTAGCCTTCATCCACTGTCCTCCAGTACCAGAGTGATAGATTAGTACCCTGTGACCATGAAAGGTTAGGAAACAAAAGCAATTTATCATCTAAGTTACAAAACCAGCACTACTACTGGAACACAATAGACTCTAAAGGCTATTATACACCTAATCTGCACAAAACTGTTTTGAATGACATTGTCAAAACTACCCAAGTCTAGCTTCAAGGTCAGAAGCTAAATCTGCAGAAAATGGCTTTCCATGTGTTTGTCAGAAAAAAACAAATATTTATTTATTACATAAAATTAAAAATAGGAAAGACAGCCCTCAAAAGAGATAAAAGCGGGGAAATCTTAGGCTGTGTACGACTTGGTCCTTGATTTATAAGTTGCATGTACTTTGTTTTTAGAAGTCAAACGGGGGAAAAAAAAAACTTACATGCATAAAAGCGTACTGTTAGAGGATGCATGTACACTGTAGAAAGCAGTGCAGCATTTAAGTTACTACACAAGGGTGAAAGAAGAGAGAGAGACCAACTAAAATTATACAAGTAAAATATCTGAGGCAGAATGTTAAACTGGCATAAGATAGTTTTCTCACAGTGTTGCAAAATGTGGAACTACACTGTGCAGTACATGATCACCAAATGATGCTACAAGAAAGAAAAAACACACCTGCAGAATGCAAACACCAAACAAGCAGAGAAATGACAAGCATCAGTGCCAGGATATGCAATTATCAGTTTAAGTACCACGCAAGCACAGTCTAGGATTTATAATTCCATTTTTAATTCTGTTTCTGTGACTGTAATTTCTTTATCAGTGGAACTGTACTACAAACTGCCTCAAAAACACCATCTCCCAGGCTGTGCCTTCCCCACACTATGTTAAATATAACCTTATTTTGTTATAAAGGGATGTGCAGGCACATTATTAATGAACTTTGTCCACACCTGTGAGTTCTCCAGAGCATAACGCAGAGAACACCACATTCTTTGTACATACTGACTGGGATTCAAGGATTCATGACAATCCTTCGGAGTAAAATGCAGCACTCCACTAAGCTAGTACACTATGATTTCTCAATGCTTAACAAAGAACTACTAAAATTACACACACACACACACACACACACACACACACACACACACTCTCACTCACTCACACACAAGTGTGTGGTTTAAAGGAACATCCCCATATGCCACAGTTACTTAAATGAAACCCTAAGATGAATAATGAGTTACTATGGGCACAGTTCAGCATTCCAGCATATTCTCTCACTATGAAAGTATGTAGCATACCTTCAGGTTGTCATACAAGTTACACAGTATGGAGTAAATGAATAATATGCAGGACATTATGGGTAACACTACCATGTGAAGGAGGATTATGTGCTGAGAAAAAACAGCCTCCATTTTGTCCCACAAAGTGATGTAAATGCATCATGTGACTGGTCAGGGCCACAAAAGCAAATTTCCACCTTTATCTTTCCTTAAAGTATATGCAGAGACTATTAAATATCCAGGATTATAACTTTATAGTCTAAGTAATAGACATAGTTCTCAAACTAGTTCAGATGCAAGTGCCTTTGGAATCCAATCTGTTTTAATGGCGCACCTGACTTAAAATTCAGTTCATGTTATTCATAATGTCAAAGAGGGAATAGAAGTAGAATGCAAGACTTTTTGGGAGTCATGAGTCCACCTACCGCATGACTTTGGGATACAGTCTACTTTATGTGATAAATTCTTCAATTTATACTGGTCAATAACATGCTAATATTGAAGTACTTTTGAAAAATTTGTGTTAAGCCTTTAATGACTGTCATTCAATATTGAAAAAATTGTGTTGGCCTCTCTTTTAGCCTGTCTACAATTTACTTTAAATTGCTTAAATGGTCTTCACCATAGTGATCTTTTACTGACATGTTCTGCATATTTGTCCTTGGAAATCCCTGAAGAACGTGTTCTACTGCCTTTTGTTTTATGGGCAGCTATATAGCCAGCTCAGCCACTACTGCAAATACTGGTCTAAATGAACAGCCTTTTAAGTATGCCAGTGGTTAAAATCATTTCTGACCTTAGTCAAAGGTTATATCTATCCTTTGCCAAGTCAATCTTTATAAAACACATCCTCCACTTAGGGAGAGGAAATATTTTCCACCCTAAGCAGGAATTATGTGGTAAACAGTAGTGGATACACCATGATCTTAAAGTCTCCACATAATTATATACTCAGACTTCTCTTAAGTTGTTTTTTTTAGCTCAAGGCCATCATATTTTGCCCAGTCAATCCCACTCTATTTCAGGCAAGATTCCTACAGTCTCTGGCCATTGCAGGTCAGCTTCAACGCCTTAGCACACCCTAGTAGAACATGGGGTGGGGCCTCCATTAGTGTCTTTCAAGTTCATTTTTGGCCTTTTCTTACTGTACCAGTTTGCAGGTTCCCTATTAAAATGGTTGCACTTGTAATGCAGAGTAGCTACACACAGGGGGGGATCAAACTGAAAATGCAAGGGAAAAAAAAAACAAATATTGAACATCACTTTTCTCATTTTAACTTGTTTTTCCCAAGATGGCAAGCCCCCTGCAAGCTGTGATGTGGAGGAGGAAAGCCCCCCCCCCCATCACCTCTCAAACTTACACACCAACTCCAAGATCACCATACCTTGGAGAAAAGGGGTACTCAGACATTGCAACACTGGACTTGGTATATGTATATGCAAGTCCATTTTTTCAGCCATTAAGTCTCCATAAGACAGGGCTCAGCTCTAGCAGTATTCTTTTCCTTGTCACCTTCCACTTATATTTTTTCTTTAATATATATATATATATATATATATATATATATATATATATATATATATGAGTACCAAAGGACTTCCAACTATTCCAGTCCAATGTCTTTTGAGTAAAGGTGGTACTCCAATATTTCAACAATATAGTCAGTCTATGTGCTATATGTCCTCAAGCTTCATCACTTTATTCATCCCAGACTTTTACAAAAGTTTTCCTACTGCACTTGCCACGGTGAAGCACTTGCTTTTGATACATCTCCAGATACATATTCTTCTCTGTCTCTCTATGTGGTCACGAGTATGTCATCTCCTACAATCCTTTTGTTTTCTACAGATTTTTTTTTTTTCATCTATGGGACATTTTTTCACATCAAAAAGATAATTTCTTGGGGGGGGGCACAGTGCATTAAACAAGCTCTCATTTGTATCTTATAGCAAACTGCAAGCATCTTTGGTAGTTCTGTCAAAACTAGTCTTATGTTAGATCATTTTTATGACTAGCTTTGTTTCAGTTGCTAGATCATTTTGTAGACACCTACTGGATTCAACATAAAGTACAGTTTTGTACCTACCATAAATGTAGATGTTCGAAGATCCACATTGCTGCAGTCCTAACACTTGGGTAGTCCGCTGTCCCTCGGTCGGCCCGAATATCAGAGTATAACTGGCTGTTCGTCGGCGCATTTTTGACTGATCAGAGAACGCAGGGTACAAATCGCATGACCCGACCATATATCCTCAGTCTTTTCTTTTCTTGCCCCAGATGTCAGAAAGAAGAAAAAAAAAAGGTCAAAACCCATAGACAACAGCTAAACAACCAACCAGCCTAACACCAAAAACATGTACAATATATACAATATACACAATATACCTCAGATGGATAACCCAACCCACACAACCACCTCAAACTACAGAGGGAGGGAGGGAGGGTAAATTGGACTGCAGCAATGTGGATCTTGAACATCTACATTTATGGTAGGTACAAAACTGTACTATGTTCTTCATCTCACATTGCTGCAGTCCTAACACTTGGGTAGAATCCCAAAGCAGAGGTAAGGGAGGATGGCTAAACTATAATGAAGCAGGAGCTGCCAAAATGCCCTGCAACACAGCAGTGGCAAAACCAGCCCTAGATTTAGAGTATAATGGAAGGTGGTAATGTCTAGAGAAGGTATGCACTGAACTCCAAGTGGCTGCCTCCAAAATATCCTTAGTTGCCACCCCCTCAAAAAAGCTGTTGAAGTGGCAGTAGCCCTAGTGGAATGAGGCCTAATCCCAGCTGGAATCTCTTTGCCATGATGGGAATAACAGAAAGCAATGCAAAATCCAATCCACTTAGAAATAGTTTGTTTTGACATGGGCTTGCCCTGAGAGCACAAAGCAAAAGAAACTAATAACTGCTGAGATTGTCTGAACCCTTTAGTTCTGTCCAAATAATATCGCAACTGCCTGTGTACATCTAAAGTGTGCAAAATCTTTTCCCCTTTATTTTGGGGATTTGCATAAAAAGTAGGCAAATGAATAGTCTGGTTTAAAGCCACACTAGAAACCACTTTAGGCATAAAGGAAGGATTAATGCGTAAAGATACCCTATCCTTATGGAAAATTAAGAAAGGCTCAACTGCCATAAGGGCCTGCAATTCAGAAACCCTTCTTGCAGAGGTAATGGCCAACAAAAAGCAGTCTTCCATGACAAATATTTCAACTCGGCAGTAGCTGCAGGCTCAAAAGGTTGTAGAGTGAGTTTCTCCAACACAAAATTGAGATCCCAAGCAGGAGTAGGAGCCCTTCGGGGGGTCTTATATTCTTTGCCCTCTAAGAAATTGCTTGAACAAAGGATGAGAAAACAATGGTGGGTCACAGTCAGAATGAGCTGAAATTGCTGCAGCATGAATCTTAATAGAAGAGAAAGACAAACCTTTGTCTAATAACTCAGTAAGATATTGAAGAGCCACACTTAAATCAGGCTCAGTAACATTCAAATCCTTAGCTGCACTCCAAAACAAAAATCTCTTCCATTTATCTGCGTGCACTTTCCTTGTACTAGGCCTTCTAGCTTCCAAAATCACATTCAAAACTTGTTGTGGAAGTTGAGACCCTCTATGGTTTAAAACAGAATATGCCAGGCTGTTAGGTGAAGAGCGAAGTTTGACATTGAGCAAATGACTGTCCTCCTGGGACAACAGATGTGGAATCAAAGGCAAAGGCCATGGAGGCTTCCGTGCCAGACTCTCAGTAATGGGTACCAGTGCTGTCGAGGCCAATCTGGAGCTATCAAAATCATTCTTGGCTTGTCCTGTCTGACCTTCAGAAGTACCTTTGGGAGGAGAGGCAGAGGTGGAAAGGCATACACATGAAGATTTTTCCAACTGAAAGAAAGAGCATCCACTTTCCAAGCTGTGGGATGAAACCTCTTTGTGCAAAACTTTGGCAGCTGATGGTTTAGTGGAGAAGCGAACAGATCTATGTCTGGAGTTCCCCAGGACACTGTCAATTTCTGAAATACATGAAGATCCAGTTTCCACTCGTGGGGATCCATGATTTGTCTGCTTAACATATCTGCTAAGGAGTTCTGTGCTCCTGGCAGAAACCTTGCCTGAAGACTTAGTTGTAAACTGAGAGCAGTCTCCCACAAAATCATTGCTTGCCTGCATGGAGGATAAGAATGTGTTCCCCTTGCTTGTTGATGTACCACATGACAGTTGTGTTGTCTGTTAGAATCAACACCTGCCCTGGAAGAAGTAAATCCTTGAAAGCTATCAATGCAAACTGGACTGCTAACATCTCCTTCAAGTTGATATGTAGATGCTGTAGTCTGACAGGCCACTTGTCTTGTATCCACTTTCCGTTTAGATGAGCTCCCAAGCTTTGTCGAGAGCATCTGTGTCGTAAAAATTGACTCGCCTCTGGCGGGTCACAGAGAGTCCTTCCTTGTTTAGGTGATTCCTCCACCCACCACAAAAATTCCTTTTGAATGCAAGGTATTATTGGAATGACAGTGTCCAGATCCTGGCAGTGCTGTGTCCATACATTTTGAGATACCATTGCAACTTCCTCATATGCAGTTTGGCATTGGGAAGCACCAGAATACAAGATGCCATGAACCCTAAGGCTTGAAGGACTGTCCTTGCAGTCAGCCCGGACTGAAGAGATAGATGATGGAAGTAAAGTGAAAGATTCTTTTTGTTTGTCGGGGTTAGAAAAGACCATCTGGGATGCTGTATTCAGTCTCACACCCAGAAAGCACATGTCTTGAGAGGGTACTAGACTGGGACTTTATTTCACAAATAATACCCCAGGCTTCTTAGCTGCTATCACATATTCCAAATGACGAGAAGCTTGTCCCTTTTTCTTGAGCAGAAATCAGGCAATCGTCCAAATAAGGATAGATTTGTATTCCTTTCAGCCTGAAGAAAGCTATCACTGGAGCCAGAACTTTACGTAATACCTCTAGTAGTAGATAAGCCAAAGGGCAATGCAGAGAAATGATAGTGAGAAGTCCCAGTCCCAGCAAATACTTCCTGCAACTTAGCCTGATAGGAACATGAAGTTAAGCCTCCTTGAGATCCAAAGTTACCATCCAGTGATCCTTGCCCAGCAGAGGTAAAAGCTGTTGTAACGTCAACATTTTGAACTTGGGAATGTCCAGATAAGTGTTGAGGATAGATAAATCCAAAATGGTCTCCACGTGTTCCTTTTTGGTACAAGGAACAGGCGAGAAGAAAAAATAGGCCTCCCTTTGACATAGGAACGCTGTCATGGCCCTATTTGAAGTAACAGAGAAATTTGCTTGTGAGCCTCTATTCTTTGTTGAGGAGGAATGTCTGGCATGCCTTTGAAAGGAGGCAAGGTATGGAAATAAAACCTGTAACCGTGATGTATGATATCCAATACCCATCTGTCTTGGGTAATCAAACTCCAATTTTCTTTGAAAAGTGCCAACCTTCCTCCCAAAGGTGCTGCCAGGCGAGAAGGTTCTGGCAGCTGAAAAGGTAGGTCATTGGGTTTGTTTTGAAAGGACTGACCTGCCCCCTCACCTGAAGACTGTGCAGGAGAACTCCCTGTTCTAGGTCTGAAAGAGCCCTGACTTCTGCCCCTGCCCGTCTAGATCTACCCCTAGACTGGGAATCATAAGAAGGATACGCCCACCCTTAGTAGGCCAATTTCTACTAAACTTTGGAGGCTGAACCTGCAAAAATCTTTAACAGTCTGCATAGACTTAGCCTTGTCTTCCATTTTCTTTAAAACTGCCTCAACAGGGGAACCAAACAAGACATCAGATTGCAAAGGGGCATCCAAAATCCTAGTTTTAACATGGTCAGATAAATTTTGATCCCGAGCCAGGCATGCCTCTAGAAAGAGACCCAGTGGGCAGTGCCACTAGACTAGGCCCTGTACAGCATCAAAAACCATTTTGCAAGAGTGCTTACCCACCTGTTCAGAAACATGCACTAAATCTTGTAACTCTTTACAATCAATACCTTCCGGAGAGCATCAACCTTAGATTTCAACTGTGTAAGGAGATAATTTTGATATTTCAACATGTGAAACTGGCAATTCAAAGCTCCCATGGCTAGAGTGGAAGAAGTATAAACTTTCTGTCCCCATCTATCCAAGGCCCTGGCCTCTTTATCTGCAGGAACCGGATTCTGACACACAAGCCTTAACACCCCTAGGCCCCCTGGCTACAGTTTCTGGTCTGCCCCTAGACTCTTAAAAAGATGCTTATGAGCTGAGCACACCCTGTAATATCTATCAGGTTTAACAGGAGCAGGAGGCAAAGAATCAGGATTAAGAGAAGCCTCTGCAAACACATCTTCCACCACATTCAGTACAGGAGGTATAGCCAAAGGGCTATGCTGGGGTAAAAAAAAAATTCCCTAAGCCTTTTGAATCAGAGAGAAGAAGTCCTGACCCATTTTAAAAATGCTCTCTCATGGAGTGAAGGTCTCTGAAAAAAAAAAAAAATCAGGAGGAGAGGCAGAAGGAGTAGAGTCACATCATCAAATCATGAATATACTCCTGCACTGCAAGTCTTCAGCCCATCGACTCAGAAGACATCCGAACCTGCTCCCAATCCCCAACACTGGTTCAATCCTAGGCCTCTTATCAGGAGGGGCATAGAGCCTCTAATTAAAGTAATTAAATCTTCTGCCATTTTAAGCATGTGTTTCTTGGGCACAGCACCTGAAGAACTAGGAGTGACACCCACAGAAGCTAAACTAGACCTGCCTCTAGGAGAAGCCTTGGAAGCAGAAAGAGGGCCTAGACCTTAGGAGGGAGGGAGTACACAGTTATCTGAGAAGCCCCTACAGCCTGACATGCCTCCTGGGAGGCCACATCCTGTAAAATCAAAGTTTCTCCTGGGACTCCCAGAGGCCTCCGTCGGAACCACGGTTCCACTGGCGCCCTCTAAGAACGGCGTCCCGGTTGGACGACTCCTCTAACCTAGGTTTAACTGCCTTGTCCTTGAGCTTCTTTGAGGAAGCCGGTGTCCGCGCATCCGGCATTTTTTTATAATGCTTCCCAAAGACCAACCAACAATCCAACCTCCGCGCTCCATAGTGTAGTTATAGTAAACCAGCAAACCTAGCACAACGTCGGTCTCAGGCCCCAAACAAGGTATACCAAACAAGTAATATCCATCCCTATGTGGTATCTGTTGTATCCCACATTTCCCACAAAATACAGTTATTCACTTTTTTCAACCACTGGTAAAAAAAAAAGGCAAAAAAAAAAACAAAGTACTTCCAACTTGCCAACCCACTTCTGATTCGAAAAATTTCCAAAGAAAAAAATTTCGAGCGCCACTGGCACTGCATCCTTCTGCATGCGGCAAAAAAACGGAAAAATGATGAGGATGTGCGCATTCGTACCTCATTTGGCGTTGATGTGTGTCTGATGTCAGTCAGTCAACGGCGACCGACCTATTCCTTATACTCTGATATTCTGGCCGAGACGGACTACCCAAGTGTTAGGACTGCAGCAATGTGAGATGAAGAACATCCTTTCACAGAAATTTACTGACTAAAATGTGTAACTTTATTCATTCCAGAGTTAAGTGGGATTTTGTGCCCTGCTACAAAGTCCAAATAAGCTAGGTCACATTTCCTCAGGAAAAATTATGTTCATTTTATGGAGTATACTATTACAGTCAGTGCCTCAAAATCCCATCAAAACAAATGTTAAGCTAACCTGCACAGCTCAACAGCTCATCCATGTATTCAAAAATTATTTTACTTCTCCTCTGATTTTAAAAAGCTAAACTTGAAATTTCTAAGGGTCTGAATTTACATGATTTTCCATGTTTCAGTTTAAAAGAGATCATATGGTCTAGTTGGTGGTGCTAAGTAACATAGCAGCCAGTGACTACCTGTCTCTATCAATTTCAACACTGACTTTTTTTTTTCATTATCAGTAATGTGACCTCACAGTGCATTATATATAGTTCATTCTCTTTCAATATAGGCAGTGCAGCTCCCTTGTTAGACAGAAAACATTCAACTGACACACACAGTCAAACATCATGTTGCTGAAAATGTTTGCACTAGGTTCACCCTTTAACTTTAAGAGGCACAACAAAATCACAATGGTTACAGCTCTTGTGCATATAGTAGTTCTAAACTTCTACTGAAGGAGTAAGAAGCTAGCGGCTAGCAATGGCTGGGTGGCTAAAGGCAGTGGAACATAAACAAATAAAACCTGAATAATCTTTTTTGTAAAACTCCCCAACTAGCTGTATTTGGTGATTCATTCCAATAAGTATTAATACCTGAAACATTAAAGGCTAATTTCTTTTACTCCTGCTTAATAAATTCAAAACAACTGCTACATGAAAGGCACTCATTCATTTTTGTAAAATTCATTCTGCCCAAAGTAATGGCATGACTCATTTTGCACTGCAAATACAAATAAGCTTCTTTCCAATACATACAAGTCCCACATGACTTTAGTTTTACTACTGAAAAGTTACTGATAATTCCTACTGCTTGTTTAGGCTTGCATGATATTTCTTCTCACTTGCTTCACCAGTTCCTTTTAATTTTCTGTTTATAAACTGCCATTCTTCCAGTCACAGATGATCTCTGCACAAGTCAGCCAATACTCCTCACCACTCTGTTATGCATTTCTTCCGGACGACATATCACATTAATGAAATGAACATATAGAGCCAGGAGCTCTCCTGAAAATGTTATTTTCATATGTTACTTTAGTAGAAAGGTATTCAGGTGTGCTCTACAAAAATGTACCAACAGAATGCAGATGTGCTGTAAATGCACGGATTACAAAAGTTACCATGCACCTCCAATGCACAGTATAGCATTTTGGTGCACTTTCTTAGAGGTTTAGAAGCCCTTCACTTTCTGTAATGCATTTCATATGTGACAAACTGCAATTCATTCTCCAGCTTCATCTTCACAAATATACATGTGTACACCCACACAAAAAAATTATAAACTGCTCAGCTAAAGACCAACAATTTTCAATTCAATAATTTGTGCCTTATCCAATGCACATGAAGACCAGTTACTGGTGCAGTGGTGGGTAAGGAAAGAATTGTGCTAAATTTGTTAAATATTTTCACAAATGTACAACTGATTCTTAAGACATTAATACTCGTGAAACAGTGTACCAAAAGCATCCTCTGGTGTCAATGCTGGGAACAATTTGTCTACATTAATCCTTGGGACAGTAACATGAACAAATGGAAACATAATATTCACCAACTCTAGAATGAGAAAATATGAAGTAGTTTAAAAGTTGTAGCCTTTGTTTTCAATCTCCTCTCAGGAATCCTACTGACAAAGCTCTCGTGTCAGCATTTGCAGCGAGGGTTCTGATATAGCATGGAAATAATATTGTGCTAATTGCTGCTAGTCGACGGTAGAAAGAGGGGCACATACTTATTGTCTCTATACCGAAATGACCATCTCATTCCCCTCCTGTGGATTAATACATATACATACACATCCAATCTCTTATCCTCAGCAGCTAAACCCCTTATTTTAATATAGCTTATCATGCAGTTGGATAGCTGCAAGCACTGATCCATTAATCAAAGTTCAAGACAGGTACTGATCTCAATACCCCAAACAAAAGACTGCATTGGCAGGAAAACACTGCATCACATGCATTTTGGTAACAGATGTGGATAAAGTAGCACTGTAGCACTTGCATTTTAACACAAGTAGATCAGGTAGCATTGTACACATTTTTGGTAATGCACATGGATCAAGAAGCACTGTATCCTCTGTGTTTTGGTAATACACGAGGATCACTGCATTAATTGTATTTTGGTAACAGATGTGGACTGGACAGCAAGCACTGCATTACTTGCATCTCCTGTGTTTTGATAACAGAGATAGATCATCCCCTCTCAAAATGCCTTTCATCTTATCTTGTGCAGCACTGTAATTTCTGTTCTGAGCAGGCTGGGACTAGCACATTACCAGCTGTGACTCTTCTTTGAATCTATCTAGGATGGGAACTCATTGGAGAAGAACTGGCTGATGGCCAGGCTGCAACTCCTCACTGGAGCACTGTCTATTGTTACTGCACACAAGAAAGATGCCGGCCACACTAAAGGACACTTGAAAAGCATGCTGGCAGGTGTAATTATGACCCCAAATCCTCACTACTAACCATACGCATTGTCCCTTTTCTCTCCTTTCATTTTTCATGATCAAGCTGTCCCAGAACTATAGTTTTCCGCTTTGCATTCCTGTTTGTGACACTGTCACAATTATTCCTAATTGCATCTGCTCATTTGTATAGCATAAGAGAGTTCCTGTATCCTCTACGAATTTTATGTCTAACATCCACATCAGCTGTTTCTGCTGCTTCTTTTATTACTGAGTGTGCACTTTTTTACCCTGTCCCCCACCTTTACCCACAGCACAAAAAATATCATGACATTCCCTGTAGCGTTGTTGTACCTATGATGGGTATCACCATATCAAATCCATTAGCCACTGTAGTCTATGCCTCTATTGATAGCCTTGCTTACCTCACGCTAACAAAACAGTAGAACAGTGCTCATGGATCAAGTGGTTACCTGCAATTCTCCAAACACTGCCTACAGGCTCCAGCCCAGACAAATTCCAAAATTTTGAATTTAAACAGCAATGGCCATCAAACAATGACACATTCCTTTCTGGCATGAATGTATCAAATTCTCTCTTAGGACAACAGCAATCAATCTGCTATGGTTAGTCAGAAGCAACTGTTCCCACCTTCTCAATCTACAACACTTGGCAATTAACTTATCCCACCAGTCCCATTAGAAAAGGGCAATGCAGGTTACACAAGAGAGAGACTGTTCTTAATACACACCCAGCACCACCACCAATAGCAAAGAAAAAGTGTGTTAGGAACCCGGCACAAATGTAGCTCTGAAAATCACAGTTTAAGTACTTCTGTGAAGACTGGTAGAAAAGGGTGAAGGCTGCCTTCCTAGCCAGATAGAATTTTATACATAATTCTGTCATTTGTAAATCTGAATGTGAATCACAGGCTTGTTGTTTTAAATGAAAGAAGATGCTGTTACGAAAATGTGGCAACAGTGCTCTCTACTGACCAAGTAAAACCATGTTGTGACCCTTTGATCTAAAGTCAGCTCCAGTCCAGCTAGATGAAGGCTTCCTGCCTATTGTTTTAAGGCTAAAGTTAATGACCAGAATTTACACGTGGAATGTCTTTTACTGCATCAAGAGTAAAAGAATGTAAATGCAGTTTCCGTCAGCCTGGCAACACTAGGAAAGTGTGAAATGATGTAATGTTTTATCACAACTGCAGTTTCAATTTAAACAGAGAGAACCAGAAGGCATTGAGCATTTTTGTCTGGATAATCCACCTCGCAGTACTCTGCCTGTTTTCTTATGTAAGTTATCTTAGACTTGTGCTTTCTTTTAAAGAGCTAGAAATTAGAAAGATTAGACTAAGTGTTTTTCTGTGATGTCAGAACTGTACTACTGATTTATTTTAAGTATTTCTGTGCGATCTCTGAACTCTTGACTAGCACTGTGTAGTAGAAAGTAATGTCTTGTGGTTTTAATTATTTATTATTAAATATTTTAAAACTTTTTAACTGTGGCTGGTTTTGTATAGAGGTAATTTAAGCTCTTAAGAGAGTACTTGCATGCCTTTGGTAAAACTGTACAAGGCCACTCTAATAGCTTTAGCCCTGGGCTATACTACCAATTAGATAATAATATTGCACAGTAATAATTGGACACCCATTTAAGGTCCTTTGAGTAGCTGATAATTATTAGTGGGTGGTGGCAGCTGGTACTACCGTATAGTCTGGGTAAAAGGGGCACAGCTGGAGAACCTGTGCCAGCCTTCCCCAGAAGTGTTTAAGATAAGAGTTTACATGACCACACAAAGTGTGTGTGTGTCAGCTACTTGGGCAGGGACACAAAGCAGTGGCGGCTGGTGACTTCAAATTAAAGGGGGGCTGCAAGAGACAGCTGAATGGGTGGGGCCAATGGGAAGGGTGGAGCTATGCTCAAAACCACAACAACTGGAACTTTAATTAAATACGCTGCCCTGGGTGCCAAACCATCATTACGAGAGTCCAATCAAGACAAAATGAAGTATAGAAGAAAAAAATATTTCAATGCATTGGCTACATGACAACTTACTTGATATCTAGATGGAAACAGAAAGGTTGTGAGACATGAAAAAATAAATTGCTTTTTAAATACATTACTGGAATGCCAGTCAAAATCAAGTATAAAAAAACACAAGCAGCACTCAGCTCAAACCACTTCTCCTTGTACTGCAGTTCTAATTATAATTTATATTCAGCTTTATAAAATTACCAAGTAACATGCTGAAAGTAGCAATCTCTGTGATACCCCCACTTGTAAAAATGTTTCTTATCCAAAAAAAGACCTGCTGTCTGATAACAGCTATCTACTTCTTTCATGGAGAACACATGATCAAAGTAAAAAATGAACAGCGAACAAGAAACAAGCTCAAGATAAATTGCTTAAAGGATTACTGCACAAGTTATGGACCACACATGATACATTGGCATTCTGTTTAGTTTACAGGTAAAGCCTGTAAAGATAACTGCAAGTCTCCAACAAATGTAATGAGCTTCTGAAAATACTGTAATCCTGTCCTTTATTACAAATACTGTCATATCCATTTCAATACCGAAGGCTCATACGTTACCTAGTTATGTAAATATTCTCTGCATAGCAACAATGAAAAGGCTTTCAATGTTGGTAACTCTTTAACAGTAGGCTTATTAAAGCTGACTTGCATCTTACAATCTCCGACAAGCTTACTTGTTGGTCATTAAAGCATTACTACTTTAATACAGAGCATTGCAACAGCATGCATTTTCTGAATAATAAGAAGCATAAATCAACAGTATAAAAATATGGCAGAAAACCAGAACATTCTGCAAAATCAAAGACAGATGAAAAGCCACGGTCATACTTGTGGTCTACCTTGGATGGGGGAATACTCTGCACACTTACACAGCATAACTGCTCCTTGCCTTGCTTGGACACATCCAGAGCTACTACAATGAGGAGTGGAGTGCAACAAATAGGTCACAGTTTGAAATGTCTCTGGCTGACGGTGATGGCTCTGACACTCATACCTCTCAACCTCAGAGCAAGAAATCTGGACAAAGCCATACATAGAAGTAGGATACAGGCCCCAAAACAGACAATTTTTTAAATATTGCTCTTATAAACTTAGAAAGAGAATAGAATAGGAGTAGGTCTTGCATTAGTATGAATTTTTGCAGGGTATGAAATCTGAAACTCAAATGTCTGCCATTATTTTCTAACTTCAATCTTTAATGATTTGCTACTAATTTGCCAGAAAACCACAATTTTATGAAAAACAGACCAAATACGTTATGCAATAATATAAAATTGCCACACAATACAGCTGGGAACCTGTCAAAAAAGGGACACCTTTTTAAAATTAGTACTGTTAACTTGAGCAGCTGACAAAATAAGAGCATCTACATGCATTTCTGAAATAAAAGTAATCTATAACTCTGATCATTACAGTTATTTACAATTGTAAACCCTCCATGTTTTCTTCCAAAATTGCCATTTTGCAGAGGGATTATTAAGGGGAGAGCAAAATTTTGAGCCAAAATTGGAGACAGTTGAGAGGTTTGGATATTCCTAATTTTATAAAGCGATTTATTTGCATGTACCTCTCAACCTCTTAATGCAGGAAATCTGGATATGGCCAAATATATTTGGGGAACATACAAACAGTACTAAAAAGACAGTTGATAGAATAACCGGTCTTGCTTTAGCATGCATTTTTCTGAAGGTTATGACGTCTGAAACTCAATGTCTGTCATTATTTAATGACTTCATTCCTAAATGATTTGTGAGAAAACCACACATTTTATGAGGAACAAACCAAAAATAAGAAGCAAAAATCTATTCATTCTGCAAAGGTCTGGACAGTTGAGAGGTATAGTTCAGCCAGGGCTGTCTGAGTTTGCTGCCCCCCCCTCACAAAATCATGGTCAAATGGAGCGTCCCCCCTGCAGCCATTCCAATGTCCCATTCCTTGGTTATTTCGCCCCATTTGCCATAAACACTGTAATGTGCATACTGCTTTACTTCTGCAATGATATGGATTTAATTTGAAAGTTTTATTTTATATTTTACAGCATAAACCCTAATAGATATCTGCTAAACAAAGCAATGCAGTCTCACAATGAAAACAGACTTGGCATTAAAACTTCTCTGCCCTTGAAACTCACATTCATTGAAACCTACATTCAAAGAAAATACATTTTGCCAGTGGCAGATAAAGATTAATTTTGGGCTGTTTTCAAATCATAGGCCCCTTGAACACAAAACATACACATGCTCTTTGATACACCTTCCTGACTGTATTAAATTATATTCCTTGTACAATACAGTACAGTTGAACTGCCCAATTCAGAACATTTCCATCATAAAAGTCTACTCAAACTTCAACAGTCCACCAGTATCAGTAAAGATGCACGATCTCTGAAGATGTAAAAGCCATCTAAATAATTCCACATTAAAGAAATCTGTTAACTAAGGAAGAGGTTACTGCTAGCAAGCAACTGTATGTCATTGTTTCATCTACAAATAAAGTGTCTGTTGCCCTTGAGGAATAAATTGCTTATGTTGCATTAAAAATATTATAATGCTAGTAATATCGCAACAGGGAATGGATGGCAAACTGATAACCGGTGCATAGTTACTAGGTATCTTTGCCAAAGAGGACTGCAGCATCCATCCCCTTTAAAACAGAGTAGAGTATCAGCAATGGATCTACTTACTGTGGGAGTAGAACCCACAGCCTTTTGCATCAAAAGCAAGTAGACTACCTGTTGTGCTATTTACAATGTAAGCAGACTCGGCACTAAACTTTTGTTCCCCTGCAGCTCTCAGCTCCTTGTAAAATCTACTTGACACTCCGCTGTATCTCTGAACTTTGCAGCACAAGAAATCTGGACAAAGCCAACATTTACTTGGGGGCAAAAGCCCAAAAACCAGGGACACATTTTAAACATTGCTTGTATAATGTTGGAAAGTTGCTAGAATAAAATGCTGCGTTACCACCATACATTTCACTGCCAAGTATTGAACCCAGGTCCCTGTGCAAAACAGCCAGAGCAACATATCACTATGCCAAATCATCTATTTTTATGAAAGAAAGGAAGACTGAAACTTGAACGGCTACCATTTAGTGAATTCAGTTCTCACCATAGCTGTCAACATCTTGGCACAAAACACCTGAACAAAGCCAATAATGGGGGAATACAGCCCCCAAACATTTTCAGTGAGTTCAGTTATCACCATAGCTCTCAACCTTGGCACAAAAATCCTGGACGAAGCCAATAATGGGGGAATACAGTCTTAAAAATAGGGACAAACATCCACTGAGGACAGCTGAGCAAACCCACACAAACACAGGGAAAACATGCAGACTCCACACAGCAGGCACCCCAGCCAAGCATCAAACCAGGCAACACTGCTACCACTTGTCTGTTTTAAGTAATAAAAATACAGAAACCACAGATTTTATGAGGAACAGAACAAATATGAGACATCTGCAAATGTTTTAGAAATGGTGGTGGGTAGGGAATTCAGGCTTTTGTCACTTGGGCCCAAGCCTTATTCTCTACCCACCACCATGAAGCAACTAGGGCATTGTAAACACACACACACACACACACACACACACACACACACACACACACACACACACACACCCTGTCTCCAGAACGGCCATCACACACCTTACCTGTCTCCAGAATGGCCATCACACACCCTACCTGTCTCAAGAATGGCCATCACACACACCCTAGAATGGCCATGCAATCCCACACACACACCTTACCTGTCTCCAGAACGGCCATGCGATCCTGTAATCTGCAACACAACACACTAAATGCAATCCTGTTTCCCGGTCTCCATACGGCGATCCTGTACTCGGTACTCCACACTGGCAAATGTGATCCTGTCCTGTCCTCCATACTAGCCCATGCATGCTGTGGTCTTGGTCTCCCACGAGATGTGAGATGGCTGGAGCCTCCTGCTACTGGTCCAGCCTGCGGGCAATGCAGTCCGGTGACCTTCTGGTTTGTGCGGTCATCACCGCACAGATCCCTGGGTTGGACGGGTGGAGTTTACTCCCTTCCTTATCCGGACTGCCTAACTGAGCAGTCTCGAGCTCAGGAATGCCTAAGCATGCGTGCTTTGAGTTCTGGTCTGCCTAACATAGCAGCCAGGAACTAAGCACGCATGCGTGGAGTCCGAGATTTTTTGCATTTTTATATGTTCTACAGTGGACAGTGGGGGGACTGGGGACTTTATTTTATGCACAGGTGGGGGACCCATTTTACAGGTGGGAGTCCCGCAGTCCTATAGCACAAGCCGCCCCTGACATGAAGCACTGGTTGGACAGAGAGGGTGCTGGAGATTTTAGCTTGCCCACTAGGCTGAGATCTAGACCTTATAGCTGTGCCAGTGGGGAGTCTTATTGGGGACCTGGGGAGCGACCAGCCCCGGACTGACTGCGATCTCGCTATGCTCTTAAGGGAAATTGCACTTTACTGTGTGTATTTGTTATCCTTTCCTCATATATGAGATGTCCTCTCTGGTGTTAGTGGTGAGGACTGAGTCTCCTTGATTGTTGGGCCAGGGCACGGGCGTCACAACTTCTATAACTCTTGAACAAAGAGAAATGCAAAGCATACTCTCACAACTCTCATAGTTATCTTCCTATGAGCCTATCTAAGCTCTCAACAATTTCTATAGCTTCTCTCTAAGCTCTAGCCTCCAACAGCTACCCTCACACAGCCCAACCTTGTAAATATTGTAAATAGCATTCTACTGTTGATGTGTGTATTTAAAGCGTATTTACATTTTCTTAAAAGGTTTGCATGTAAACTGTTTCCACATCTAACTCATATCTGTTTTCCTCAAATGAAACTGTGTGATCCCTACCTTCAAGCTTAATGAATTTGTTAACTATGTATGATACTGAATGCATTTATGAGTAACTATTCTACATAAGATCTTTAATATTAACTATCATTTGTATCTAAATTGTATAATGCATCTTGGAGCTTTTCTCCCCGGGCCTCCACTGAAAATAGGTCAATTCGGCCCAGTGGACTTCCCCGGTAATCAAATTGCATATAAATAAATAATACTCTCCTGAAGCAGAGACATTCACATCACTTGATGATGCAGAATACCATACCCCCATATCTTCATTTTATCCTGCTTTACAAACGTTCTCAACTGGTTTTGTGCAAATTGCCCTTAGCAGGGATGAAACATGCCGAGTAGTGTGACATCTGCATATCAATCCAGAGTAATTCTGGAAGAGGTAACATGGATACAGATGGAGCCTTTACGTGCGTGTGTGTTTTTGAAAGGAGGTGTAAGTATCAAATCCATTCTGAAATGTGGTGTTAAGACCACAAAGACAAATCAAATAAGATGACTCGTAAACAAATGGCAAAAAATGCAGAATCTGTAAAAGCTTGTGCCAACCATCTAGGAGTAACTGCGGCTAAGAACAAGCAAACGGACTTAACAGAGAAACAAAAAAATATTACTGCTAGGCATTGCAAGCTTGTGATGCAGCAAGCTGTCTGCATACATTTAAAAATAGGTTTGGGTGATCTGCAATTCTGAGTCACATGTACATTTCAAACACTGAAATGCGAAGATTCCTGGCAAGCAACAAACATTTTGTGCAGACAATACATGGAAAACTGCACCACTTTATTACTGAAGTGGGTTACTTTAAGCTGCTTAGTACTTGAACACTTGTTTCTTATTTGCTCAGTCATGTTTGCTTTGTTTCCTCATACATGTTGGCATGCTAAAAGTTTTAGCAATAGATGTGGTCTCAAATTCTTAGTATCGTTTTTACTTCAGAAGCAGCAGCACCTTAGAGAAGGAATGAATTTAATTGTATATTAATAACTGTCCTCTCTCAACTGACGTACCTCATTATTAAAATAAATAAATTATGGATATGAGAAATACTTTCTTAAATATTTTACGTCATTGCTCAAACCTAAGTTACTTTCCAGTACCTGTATTACCACGTTGTATGTATACTCAGGAAATATTTGTGCAATACAGGCCATGCATTGGCGCTGGGTTTCAAAGGATAGTAGCAAATCATCCTGTACCTGCTTAATGTAGTAACATCTGCATAAAGCTGTAGATGTGCTTATATTTTTAAATTATAGGTTCATACGTTCACAATTATATACTAGGCCATCAAGGCCTTTATAAGCCTAGCCATGCAATCCATGTCAATTGTGTCCCTGTGTATCATGTGTGTTGATTAGGAAGGGGTACGTTAGGACATTTCTAGAGGTTTTGTGGGGAGGGAGTTAGACAGAAGCAGACAGTAATGCCCAAAGTATCAGAGACATAGGAACCACAGCCGGGGAGAATTTCTGACTTCCTACCCATTAGTCAAGGTTACACTTAACTAGGGTTAGGGATGGGGAGCCTGTTCCAGAGCATTGGGATCTTCTGAAATATATATATCTGCTTCTACAACATGTCCTATTTATGTCACAAGCAAAATTTAAATCTTTGGATGTAGTGGTTCTGATGCTGTTCAGTTTTTGGAATGCCCAAAAGGTCCATCAGAGTTGGATCCAATGATGCCTTCTATGCCAGGCAAAGATCACCTCTCAGTAACCTGTGCTTGTACCCTGGATTCTCCTGGTAAGGATCCTTTGTGGGCATTTCAACTGTTGCATATGTTTGGTCAGGTACATGTCGAAGCAGGCATTATTCTCAATGATGGATTTGCTAAGGGCCAAATTAAGTGGCACTATGACTTCCTTGGTCCTGGATGCCATGCCCTTACTTATAAGGTGAGGAATATAAAATGGATTTTCTTACAACCTTGGCCACATGTTGGTCAAATGCCAGATTACTGTCTATATATGTTCCCAGATACCTGACTACTGGGTCAACTCTTAGAGGTGTCTTACTGATGGAGTAATTATTCTGGGTGGCAGCTTTCCCAAAAGGCATTAGAATGTATTTCTTGACATTGAGTTTTAGTCTTTGCCTTTAGCACCAGTCATCTGTCTGTGTCAGACCCTCACGTAAGATGTTTGTGTCATGGGGGAATCTATGACAGCTCCCAATTTGCAAGTCATCTGTGAACTTGGTCAGCCAAAGGTCCTTGACATTACCTCCAAGTAGATGCCAAATAGGAGCTGTTCCAGCAGAGAGCCCTCAGATACCCCATTGGGTCTTACTGGAGGTGGTATTGTGATGCCCCTGCACTGGCCCAGTAATCAAGAAGCCTCAATCCTCACCACTGGCAACAGTGGGGAACATACACACTTGGAGGATGCAAGTACACACACAGTAAAGTGCACTTTCCCTTAAGAGCACACAGATATCCCAGTCAGTCTATGGCTGGTTTCTCCAGATCCCCAATAAGACTCCCCACTGGCACAGCTATAGGGTTAAGAACTCAGCTGAGTGGCCAAAGCAAGATCTCTAGTACCCTCTCTGTCCAATCAGTGCTTCGTGTGTCTGCCAAGTAGCTGATGCACACTCTCCTTGAGATTTGATTTCAACACACACACACACACACACACACACACACACACACACACACACACACACACACACACCTGGGAAAGGCTGGCACAGGTTTACTATCTATGTCCCCTTCTGCCCAGACTATAAGGTAGTTTTCATCGTCATCAGCCAATGCTTATCAGCTACTTTAAGGCCTTTAGCAAAGGGTGTCCAACTCTGTGTAATGTTACTATTAATCCAAATGGTAGTCTAACCAAGAGCAAGGCTATGTAGGAGTGGCCTGTACAGTGTCACCAAACAGATATGCAAGTATTTCAAGAGCTTAAATATCTCTAAACAGACCAGCCACAATTGAAAGGTTTAAATATATTTAGCAATAAATAATAAAAGATCAAGACAATACTGAGTAAGTAATCAGTTACATCAGAGTTCAAAATCACAGGAAATATTTAAAACAACTTTGCAGGACAGTCTCAAATAAAGAAAAAAAAACATCTAAGCCATACTTTATTATATTCCTATTTGAATCTAAAAAAGTGACTATGCCTAAAAACTTACTTACAGTAAGACAAGTGCAGAGGTGAGTGGATGTCTCCAGCTGATGTTGATAGGTCAAAGACAAAACACAAAATGTCCTCTCTATTACTCTCTCTCTCTCTCTCTCTCTCTCTCTGACAGTTCTTAATATCAAATATTACTGCTGGGTTAGCTTGGATGTCACCTGACTTAAGTTCCCAAGCTGAACCCCCTTTGTCAGAAACTAACAGAATTTTAGCATCTCCTTGTGAAAAATACACATCTCTCAGATGTTTGCAGATCCTGGAAGTCATAAACAAACACTTCTACACCTTAAACCTAGTAATTATTTATCTTTCAAGACAATACAAAAATACTTCTAGCTCTAGACATCGTGTCTGCAACTGCACTGAAACTGAGAGAACATCTCTTATTATGTGGTTATGAAACAATTTAATTTCAACTATTTTCTCTGAATTTTTTTTCAAGTTAATCTCCTGAGTCCCAGATTCCATTGAACATATACATCTAAGCTGTCACAATAGTGCAGGTTCATTCCTGTTCTGTTCCAATAGGGCTTGCTGTGGTTACATTTTAGCTCAGTAATTTACACACATTTCTGTATAAATCATATCAATATTCACAAATGACAGAATTATTTACAAAATTCCAGATAGGTGGGCTGGCAGTATTTCCCTTTGTCACAGGTATCACCAATCCTGACTTCCTGGGTCCTGTCTGTGAGTCAGATGGCAGTCAAGCAAGTTGTATAGGCATTTATGCTCAGTTTGGGGAGTTTGCCAACTAAACCCAAGTGGGGTACTGTATTGAATGCCTTGGGTAGGTGGTATGAACCATTTTCCGCTCATCCATTGCTTTGTCACCAAATTGCTCAGCAGTCAGCAGTCCACACTACCAGTAAGAGGTTAGTACCAGGTCAGGTTGTTGGGTGCAATTCTCAAGGTGTGGCAAGGCATGCTGTGCTAAGGGGTCACACATTTTACCTTGTCTTTTTATACTGACTTAAAACATTCATGAGACCTGTGTGGAACACTGTTTATGAAACACTACTAGTAATTAAGCACTTTCTTTGCAGCTCACTGCATCCTTTCAACAAGCTGGAAGCTAAGTTTTCTGAATCCAGCTAAAAGTATAGCACTGGTGTGAATTCAGCAGGTTTTGAAGCCAGAAGCCATCCCAAACATACTGACTGCTTTTGTGGCATGTGAGAAAAAACAAAAGGTGTAAACTCGGCAGAAATGTCTGTGGGGAGGTTCTGATAACACTGGGAATTCTGTTTGTATTCACTGATGTTGTCATACAATGTCTTTTCCAGATAAGGGTTAAAAGCAGCCAACATCACAGAGAACTCAAACTCCTCACTACTAAAAGGTCAGAACCTTCCATAACATACATATTTCAGACTGAGAGGCCTCCCAAATGTACACCACTATCAATTGAAACTGTAGTTCTAAATGTGCCCCTTAGATGTTAAAATATGATTTCTTAAAAATCACATTCCCTTTACACAGCTCTACTTCATAACTTTAGTTAAAATGTTCAAATGTCAACTGTTCTTTCTACCTTTGAATTTCTATTACATGTTACTGCCCTATCACTACATACAGAAAACATGAATCAAAAGGATAGTACAATGAACTCCTCAGCCACTGCTGAGGCCAATAAACTGCAGTTCCAACCAGGTTTTATACAACTAAGTGAAAGACAAGTTTCTCTAAACCAGTTAGGTTTCAGTATTCAGTTCAGTTCACTAGTTTATTATCAACTGCATACCTCTGGGTAGGATTTCTGGAGCTAACAGAGGTGAATGCAGTTCTTCTATTCATTTGTTTAGCAAGTTAGCAAAAAAAAACAAAAACAAAAAAAAAACGCTTAGATGATTTAATGGAGTTATAGGAATATGTCTGTTACAGTGAGTTTTACTCTAAACATCAAAACTCAATCAAAGGTCTGAAAATTTTCCACTTATACCCTTTTAAACAGAAGCACCCTCCAAAAATTACTACTGACAAAAACAGAGTTCTGCTGTTGCAATTATGCAATGGTTCTTAAACAATGGAAGGTTCTCTAGCAGCTCTCATAAAAGTCTGGTTTAGATCTGTAGAGTAAATTGAAAGTGCGATTCTGTATTCTGTACAGCTGCACACACTGTTACCAGAGGAAAAATGCATCACATACCTGCAATTAGATGCATCAAACACAGTACTAAAATATACTACAATAGTTGCAGTGTCCAACCTTTGGAAAATGGAACTTCAGAGGTACGGTAAAGTGTCGCCGTCATGTGCCAATGATGGTCAAGGCATCACAAACTAATATCAGGAATTTGTCACGTGTAATGCATATTATATGACATGGTTAACTAGCAGGCAAGGAACTGAGCTAACCATCTATGAAAGAATCAAAAATCATCTCTTGAAGAGAGGTAGGAACTATGTCTTGTCACTGCTACAGTGCAGATACACCAACCAGAGAAGGCAGCTCTCTGAGAAGAAAGGTGTTAAATCCCTTGATGTTAGAACGGTAATGACTGAACACCACAACTGGATGGCACAACAAACTATAGCAAAACAAAAACATGAAATTAGTGACAAACGTATCGATCTAGGCTTACTCCTATATCATAAATGATTCCTTCTGCAAGTACATACAGCATTATTGTGATCAAGTACATACAGCATTATTGTGATCATTACGTTTTAAGTGTAAAAAGCTACTTAAGATATACTCTTAAGGCTATTAGTATTATTATTAGCATATTCTAAGAACTGTGCCACTAATATGAACAAGTGAAAAATACACTGACTGTATACGACTGATAATACATTTTTCTTCATGCTTTAAATAGAGGCATAATAAGGAAAGTTTTCTCTTCAAAGTTTACTAAACTTGTGTTAATAACCACAGACAAAGCTGCTTTCATGAAAAGGAATGTCTTTACTTGCCCAAAGCTTTAGACAAGGATGCTTTAATGAAGGGCATCTTACTTATCTACAGCTTTTGATTTGTAAATTCAGGACTCTTTACAGATGCACTACAATCATTCCTGTTTGGTACACATAACTGCAAGCTATAGCAATCTAACCTGACCCTGCTGAATTGTCCTATCTCACTTACATAACCCATAGTCACTTAATTAGCTCACAACCTGCTACACAATCTAGTGTTGGGTAAGGACGTAAGGCAGTGATGTGGCAATTGGTACTTTCCAAATGCAGCAGCAGCAGTACATTAATATATGCTGTGCCACACTAAATAATGAAGATGATGAAAATACTGTTTTATCTTGTAAAAAGTACTGTTTAGTGGGAAAATTATGTTTACTTGAATAATTTACAATCTGAATCGGTGTTTACACACCAGGAAATATGGTTGGAGCTTATGGTACTACTAAAGTTGGGAGTTACATACCAAACATTGTGGTAGAACAAATAGCAGACACACATTGGATATACCTAATGTAATAAGGGAAAGAACTGTAACAGCAGACAACAAAAGTTTACTTCTCCGTGAAAAGGGGACAATGTCTGGAAGAGAATTTTGCCTCTCATTACAGAGGAAGAACTTTAACACGAGTATACACTCTTGGTGTTTGCTAGCTGGAAGATTTGCTGTTAGAAACCGGATTAAAAAGAGTACCAGGAGGATTGCCAAAAATCCAAGCAAGAAAATCTTTGAACTTTCCAGCACGAAGTTAAGGAAGCTTTCAACTTCATCCAAGAAACATTAGATGTTTGAGTGGAAAGTGATTTTTAATACATGTACAAAATAAGATGGTTGTTTCTACATTTTTTTTTTGGCTGTATCCTCTGCAGAACATCAACTCTCTGCACAGACCATCCCACTGATCCAATCATTCCCCCCTTGGTGAAAGTACTACTGCTCATTTGTTAGGAGGGGCAAAGAGCAAGCAAACTGGAAGTGAGACCATTAACATTTGAGGAGGAAAGGGATTTTAGTACTTCACATCCTATCATCTTACTGCTCATCTCAGACCATATAATAAATGTTGGCAGGCCTGCACAGCAAAGAGTTTGTAAGCTGTGTGACAGAGACAAGCAGGCAGCATTCCTCGATTCTTTTCTCACCTAGCCTGGCACTCCCAAAGGACCAAATAATTAAACACACATTTTTTTGAAAGACAATAACTGCATCTTTTCAAGATGCTGGGCAGACACTTCAGCATAACAGTACTTGTTTTATATCACAGCATTCTAACCATTCATTAAATATGACTGACTTTACTACTTACTATGTTTCCAATTACATCTCATTTTTGTCATGCATGTTTATATACATTTGCTGTTCTTGTTAATATATTTGTTAGTTGCAACTATGAATGTCTGCTCACTTTGTATGGCTCTCTTTACGTATTGTGTAGCTCAATGGCAAGGGTAGTGGCTGAAAAAGGTCTCATTACCAGCTACCTCTCCTACAGAAAGACTACAAACAAATAGACCAATAACTAGAGAAATGAGTACCTGTAAAAATCCTTAGTCAACACCATTGTGGTGAAAGAGATTAAAAGCTATACATTATATAATCCTTTTGAATTTATGTACTTCCACTCTGCTATGAAACTGACATTCAGCATTATATGATGATACAGTAGAAGAGCTAAACTATGGACCTTTGACTATACAGCCACACCTTTTATCCAAGTGCTCTCAGCACTGACAATATTACAGTATAGTGACTACTGCACAAAAACTAGCGTCATCTCAAGCATCTGTGGATAATAATCATTTTGTGCATCTTTCAGTGAACACAGATTTAAAATGTATTTAAGGAACTCACATTATTTTCTAAGTGTACTTCACAAAATTACTTTTACACCTGGGCACAAATATGTCATGCTTAAATCTACCAGAGCTCTCAAATTAATATCTAAATTAATAAATAGACCATCAGCACTGCTTTTGTGGGCTGCCCTTAATATAGTTAAAGCTGCCAACAATTTATTTAGTTATGCTATAAGATGGGAGTATGCAAACTGGTTATTCGTAGCATAATCATTTTTTTTTCTCTTTCTAGAGCTCTCATTTAATTGTATGGTTTTGTTTATTCCATATAGTTGACCAATGTCTGTACTCATTTATGTTTGTGCTTTACTACTGCTGTTGAATAATGGAACACAAGTAAGTGATTTTGGACACACTGGAATTCAGAGAATCTTCTCTGACCGGCATTAAATTCCTATTATGGGTTGGTCAATTAGCACGATAGACAGAAATTCCATTTCCGAGATTCATATAACTATAAGGAGAAACACCTTATTTGTGACTTCTTACCATGCCTCTGAACAAGTACGGCACTGTCATAAAGGACTGCGCTAGTACTCTCCATTGCAGTCCATGCACTTTGTTAGCAAAGGCACCATTTATAAGTGCGCGCACGCACACACACACACACACACACACGCACACACACAAATTCAGTCATCCACAAACTAGCCCCACCCACACTTGCTCACATGGAAACACTTACCAAACTCCTGCAGGCACACTCCTGCGCATGCACACCACACACACACACACACACACACACACAGACACACAGACACACAGACACACAGACACACAGACACACACACGCACAATTAAGCCAGTCAAATTCATGCCCATACAAACTCGTACCCACACACACACACACACACACACACACACACAAAACACCACATGTCCAGATACCTCTACAAATGTAACCCCCCTCGTACCATTAGTACTTCTACAGAAATGAGTCTTTTAAATATATTCACCTTTTTCCTAGTGTAAGCTGCACTCAGCTGAGTGTCTCTCTGAATAACTTTGCCAATCAAACCGGGAGCTGCAGGCATTTCTGGGGAAAGCACATGGCTAATTAGCATTAGCCTCCCTCCCTGGACTGCCACATTAGCCCGCAATACCACTGTCCTCACCAAGTCCCCCACGAGAGGGAAACCTCTGCAAAAAACGGTTGTAAAGGTTTTGTGAAATGCAGCTTCCGCATTGCACGAACATTTTCTGAACACCCATGTACAATCTTTTAGTCAACATCCCACAAAAAAACAAGAACCAACAACATACAATGCATTTCCCAGACTATCAAAATAAACAATTATATGAAAAGGAAAAGAAAGGGTCTTTCCTTAGTTTAACAAAAAGCCTTTAGCAGGGGCAGAAGTCAATAAACTAAAGGAAAAAAACTGCAAGAATTACCTTTGCTTGTTCAGGTTTTGCCACTACAATGAGAAACTAAAGAATACACAGCTAATATGAGCACTTCTCCAATTCATCAAGAATAATGCTTCCTAGTACACACACAATGCAGTAGCACACCTAATGTTCAGATAAAGTCACACAAATCTCATAAGTAACCAGGTAAAACTGGTGTCATGGCCAAATTACTTTTTTGTCATTATTCTTTCCAGCTTGTTTCAAGAAAACTTAGACCAATTAATCAACTTCTGAGATAATAAAGTTATTCTACATGTTCAGAGGTTTACTTATTTTACTCTCTATGGAAATTACCAAAGCAATATGCTTGTACCTCCCTCCTCCCCTCCTCAAGCAAACACAACTCCTATTCATAGAACAACACATTATCATTGGTTAATTCAAGCACAAAAGGCAGAGACTCTTCAGATTTCACTAAGCCATTAATGTAGTTCAACATTCAGAAGTGGAAATTTAAGACCTGATAACGGATTACATCAATAACCTGACACATTCTGCATTTCCAAATTATTTAATATATTCTTGTTCTTGCACTTTCTCAAGGCTTAACTGACTTAAAACCATTTTTCTGAAATGACAGAAGGAACAGATATACATAAACTACTTAAGGGAATAATTACAGTGACACTAATATGTTGCATACACTTCTTGTAAAATACTAATAGACTGTAACTAACAAGATTCCACCATGACTCACTGAGTTGCATTTGGATGAGGTTACAACAGGATATTACAACCAGCCATAACTACATTAGCACAAAAAACAAAAAATAAAGTATGTTTTGCAGGGGGTAAACACCACTCCACCTACACCCCCCCAAAAAAAACTTACATATACTAACTCTGTGGTCTCTCAAACAAGAAGGGAGAAATCACAAAATAAATCACTGATGGCATATACTTAGAAATTGCACAGCAGTGATTTCCTGTAGAAAAGGGTGCTCAAAGAGTTCTACCTTGTCAATTGTAACTTGACCAGTCATCATCTCATCCAGCTCGACAAGATGTAGGGAAGCAAATCTAATAATTTAATTACAAAGTACTAATAAAATGATGGCATGAAGTTGGAGGATTTAAAGTGAAATTTCATCAAGAAAGTACCCTTACAGCAGAAATATTGTGCAGAATGAATTAAAAACTAGAAAGTCAGACTGTTAGATATTAAGAAGTATTTTTATTTTGGATCACTTGAATGGGAAGGGCTAGAGAAGTACTAACATTTCAGTGCATCTGTGTTTCTGTTCCAAGTTTTACTCTTGCATATGAATCCTCTACGAGACTGGACTACTACTAAGCACACCCAAAATCAGTGGTTTTAGACACATGATCTGCTGCATGGCTACAGCCACGGACATCAGACAAATTGTTAGGGTACTTACAGAGGGTAATTTCATGTACATGTTTAAAAAAGGGGTTTAAACAAGGCTCAGTTGTCTCAGGGTAGTATACAATGAGTGTGACAACCACTGATGTGATTATATACAATGACTGTGGCAGCCACTAGTGATTTCTGTTGAAGTTGAAAACTGCACTTTTTTAATGGGATTCAATGCAGGAGAGATGCCCCTCCCAAAGATTCATCAAGCTTCGAGATGATTTTAACTAAACAGGTTCAGGTAAAAGCCATTTGTGTGAGGATATAGGGGGCTTTGCTCCCTATGTAAAAAAAAAAAAAAAAAAAACATTTGATTAAATTCAGCTGTGAATTCCATTTTGAATTTGAATGGAATTCTAGATCCTGTCCTTTGCATGGTTAACAAAGAGCCCTTTTCCAGCAAGAGTTACCAATTACAGCACTCCGATAATAGTATTCTGATAGTGTAGCATGCCAGTCTACTTAACAAAAAGGTCACTTTAATGTGATTGACTGATGAAGAAAATCTCACCTATGCACAACCAGCAAATGTTTTTTTTTTTTTTTTACACTCAAAAGCCAAAAACTCTTAAAAGCAACATTTCCCATAAACTAATGCTTTTTTCAAGTTTTCAATACTGGCCAAATGACGGGGCCCAGGATGGGAACACCTTCTTTCAAGAATACCACAACAGTGAAGAGAAGGACATCTACTGTTATACTAAAATTTTATACATCTGTACTTTTTGACTTCTCATCCAATGAAGTAAAATGTGGAAGATCAGTATTCACTTGCCTTTCAACACTGCAAAACATTTTATAATTGTTTGAAGGATACATGCAATTAAAAACAAGCTTCAGCTTTGATTCAGAAATGGATAACACCAGAGATGAACCCTAACATCAGTGGAAAACCACTGGTGGTAACGCCTTCCGATTCAGAAAAAGACCATCTGCAGTGATTCTACACAGTCAGCAGAACCACGACAGTACGCTGTCTCCATGATCACGCCAAGTGCTACTAAAGAGGCATTCTGAGCCAGTGCCCTATTCTTATTACCATCTGCTCTCCCTTGGAAATGCCTCCGCTTAGGATAATCACACAACTGAGAAATTTGGAGAATTGCAGAGCTAAGTAAGCTAGCACAGATGGGCGTATTAATAAACACTGCCAAAATGTTGCATTCACTCTCTGTAGTCAAGGGGAAGACGACGTAAAGGGTAAGATAAAGTAAATATGTGTAAAGAAGTACTAGTAGGTGGTGTTTGAATGCATGTGTGCATTTGTGTGGCAGTGTGTGTGTGTGTGTGTGTGTGTGTGTGTGTGTATGTATATGTATGTGTGTATGTGTATGTATATATGTGTGTGTGTGTGTGTGTGTATATATATGTGTGTGTGTGTGTGTGTGTGTGTGTGTGTGTGTGTGTGTATATATGTGTGTGTGTGTGTGTGTGTGTGTGTGTGTGTGTGTGTATGTATGTATGTATATGTGTGTGTATGTATATGTGTGTGTGTGTGTGTGCATGTTTGTGTGGCAGTGTGTGTGTGTGTGTGTGTGTGTGTGTGTGTGCATGTTTTTGTGGCAGTGTGTGTGTGTGCATGTTTGTGTGGCAGTGTGTGTGTGTGTGTGAGCGCATGTTTGTGTGGCAGTGTGTGTATGTTTGTGTGGCAATGTGTGTGTGTGTGTGTGTGTGTGAGCGCATGTTTGTGTGGCAGTGTGTGTATGTTTGTGTGGCAATGTGTGTGTGTGTGTCTTAGGGATGTGAGTGGTCTTGGATGAGTGCTTGTGTCTACGTGTCTGCCTGAGTAGTCACAGTAGGAGGTTAATTAGGGGACTGTTAAAATAGGTAGGTGTATGTGTCAGCTTATGAATGTCTGAAAGTAGTGAGAGTGTGTGTGCAGATGTGTGGGTGTGTGTGAGTGGTGGTGGGGTCTGCTGTACCTTTCTACCCCCCCTTAGACTAATGGGCAAACCTATAATACTTGGGGGTGGGGGACACTCAACATGGACACTTTGTAGATATTACTCTAAGTCAATTAAAAAGTTAATAAAACAGGAGGTTTGTATCACAGTGCATTTTCTGAACGGTGGGTGTCTGTGTGTGTGTGCACATGTGTAAGCGAGAATGAAAGAGGTGGTGCTTGTGCTAATCATGGGCCAACAGTAGCGACTGTCACACCAAAATGCTGATTAGCACTAATGGTAACACTAAGCAATGCAGATACATGCAAATTGACCCATAATGAGTTATTTCCTCATTGTAGCTAATGCATCTCTGAATCTCATTTCCTGCTCTTGAGTAAACTGCCCCTTTTTGCCATAGCTGTTTACATGGGCGCAGGAAAAAGTCTCCGAATCCCAGCCTTCATCACTTATAGTATTTACCTTGACATTTCTGAGATTTATTAGCATTTTCCAAAGAGGACATTTCAAATCATCTGTAAAAATCATGTTTCCATTGATAACTATATTTGTGTAATATGTTCCAACAATAAAAAAAATAAAAAAACATTTTACAAAATTTTAACCTCTAAGAAACGGCAAATCTAGCTAAACAAATGTATACTATTTAGCAACACATCCTGTTGGCATTTTTAGCTGAAAAAATGCTACATGCAGGAAATTCTTCATCTAACTTGGCAATGCCAACTATTTCGCCAAATGAAACTGCAAAAACTGCAGCAGATGGTCAATAGTTTATGTATGACAAATGAAGTCCTACTACTACATGTAAGCTCGTTTTAACAAAAAAAGAAGTTATGTACCTACCATAACATTCCATGTTAGTTGTCTTCTTCTCGCCTTCTTTCTTGCTGGTTGGGTTCGGAGCCAATCCTCGGCTCCGACTTGGCCATCTTCAAAAGCTTGAGAGCTGCTTACTGGCTCGAGGCCCCCCTATATCCCATGATGCCTGGCGTTAGATACCCAGATCTTGTTTGGCAAGTCTAACTGCAGACATAATAATAAATGAATGCTATCCTAGAATGCATAATTCCTAATGGGGAGGCTACTAAGCAGAAGGAAATAGTTAGAGAAGACTCAGCCAGTGCAAAAACAAGAGGAACTCTTCTCGGTCCACTAGGATAGGGGGATGGAGGGTGGGACACAAGAAAGAAGGCGAGAAGAAGACAACTAACATGGAACGTTATGGTAGGTACATAACTTCTTTATGTTAAGTTGTCTATCTCGCCTTCATTCTTGCTGTTTGGGACAGCATCCCAAGCACCTAAAAACCTGGGTGGCTCATCGGAAAAGACTCTTCAGAACAGTGGAACCAAAATCAGCTCTGCTCCTGGAAACCAAATCCAACTTGTTTTGCGAAATGAAAGTATGTGGGTTGGCCCATGTAGCCGCAGCACAAATAGATTACATGGGCAACCTAGCCTGAAAAGCCACTGAAGTGGCTAAAGCTCTGGTGCAGTGACCCTTAGGTTTGACCGGTAATTCTTTATTCCTGAGTTGGTATCCAGGTGGTTGTCTTCTATCGTCACGTTCATATAAGGTCACCTTGGAGACCGGAAGCCCCTGTTTACCTACTGCATAAGACAGAAACAGTTGATCTGATTTTCTAATGTCTTTGGTTCTATGTAAATAAAAGCGTAGTTGCCTGTGAACATCTAACTGATGCAACTTATACTCCACCCTGTTGGAGTGGTTAGGGAAAAACACAGGAAGGTCTACGGACTGATTCAAGTTACTCTCTGAAGAGACCTTAGGAAGGAAGGAAGGATTAGTCCTCAGAGCAACCCTGTCATTGTGGAACACGAGGTATGGGGGTCGGATAGAAAGAGCCTGTAGTTCCGAAACTCTTCTGGCTGAAGTAATAGCTACCAGAAAAAGGGTTTTCCAAGATAAGAACTTTAGTGAACAAGAAGCTGCAGGTTCAAAAGGGGGCAAAATTAGCGAAGCTAAAATCAAATTTAGATCCCACGGTGGTGGAGGATCTCTGACTGGGGGCCTGAGCAGAGTGGTTCCTTTGAGAAAGGAGCTTATGGGACATGATATTGTTTTCCGATAGGCCAATGTGAAAATTTGAAATTGCCGCTAACTGAACTCTAATTGTAGCGGAAGCGGACCCCGCATGGAAGAGCTCTGCAAGAAATTCCAAAATGGAGTGTACGGGGGCTGAAAAAGGGTCAATACTTTTTGCCTCTGCCTAGGAAGAAAAACGTTTCCACTTACTAGTGTCAGTTTCTCTGGTCGTAGACTTGTGTGATGACTCAAGGATTTCACGCACAGAGAGGGAAATATCTGGGAGCCTGTCTAAGGTTTGAAGTGGAGCAGCCACGCTGTGAGCTGGAGAGAGTGCAGGGATTGGTGCAGCCTGCCCAATTGATGAATCAGGAGGTCTGGAACTAGGTCCAGAGCCCAAGGCTGTTTGAGAAGATAGCGATGCAGGAATGGAAACCATATTTGTCGAGGCCAGTAAGGGGCAATGAGGATCATTTTGCAACCCAAAGCAGTAGCCTTCTGAATTAGTTTCGGTATGAGGGGGAAAGGAGGGAATGCATAAAGAATTCCCTGGGGCCAATCGTGGACTACAGCGTCTCTGGGGGAATGCCCAAGAATGCCCGGGAAGTGGAAGGAGAGAGAAGAAATTGCTGCACTTGCTGTTGAAGGGAGTTGCAAATAGGTCGCAGCAAGGTTGGCCCCATCTGCGGAAGATTTGGTCTGCAATTACTTGGTTCAGAGACTACTCGTGAGGCATGAGAATTGCTCTGCTCAGTCTGTCTGCTATGACGTTGGACCTCCCAGGGATGTGCGTTGCAATCAGAAACCGTTGGGAAGAGACCGCCCACTGCCAGAGTCTGAGTGCTTCTTGACATAAGGGGTAGGATCTGGTTCTGCCCTGCTTGTTGATGTACCACAATACGGACATATTGTCCATTTGAACTGCAATGGTCCTGGTAGGAAGAGAGTCCTGAAGAGCTTGCAATGCTAAGAGCACAGCCCTCATCTCCAAGACATTTATGTGCAGATGATACTCATGAGGTTTTCAGGTGCCTTGGACTGTTCTGCCCTGATAATGCCCCCCCCACCAGATCAGGGAAGCATCCGTGGTCATTGTAGCCACTGGAGGGGGGAGAACAAATGGTCTGCCATGGAGCACTGATGTGGAGACCATCCACCACGCAAGATGCTTCTTGCATGCCTGAGTGATCATAATCATGTAAGACATGGGAAGTTGCTGAAAGGACCATTGGGTGAAAAGAAGCCACTGGAGGATCCTCATGTGAAAACAAGCTAGAGGGACAAGTACGATCGCTGCTGCCATGAGACCTAGCATCTGAAGGACAAACCTGGCTTGAATCCTTTTGCATGCTAATAAAACCTTGACATGCTGACGAATCACTAACATCCTGTCTGGTGGGAGGCTCGCTAACATGTCTTTGGTATTTAAATTTGCGCCTATAAAGGAGATAGATTGACAGGGCGACAATGCAGACTTTTCAAAATTTATTGTGATACCTTGCCTGGAGCAAGTGTGGATGGTGCAGTCTCTGGCTTGCAGAAGGTGATGTCTGGTGGTAGCAGTGAGGAGCCAGTCGTCGAGATATGGAAACACCTGGAATCCTTGCCATCTCAGATGAGCGGTAACTACTGCCATACATTTGGTAAACACCCTGGGGGCTGTGGTGAGACCAAACGGCAGAGCTCTGAACTGATAATGGCCGGCTCCCAGCCGGAAGCGAAGGAATCTTCTGGAGCATCTGTCCATTTTGATGTGGTAGTACGCATCCTGATCATCTATGGAGCACATCCAATTGTCCTGACCCAGAAAGGGTAAAATGGACTGAAGCGTGACCATCCGGAACTTCGTTCTTTGTACAGACTTGTTTAGTCTGCTGAGATACAAAATGGGTCTCCAGTCCCCTGTCTTTTTTGGTACCAAAAAGAACCTTGAGTAAATTCCAGATCCTTGTTGGTCTGCTGGGACTTGCTGGATGGCCCTTTTTCTTAGCAGTTTTGAGACTTCTTGCACTGCTTGGTCCCTTAGATTGAGTGGAACATCTGGAAGGGACTTGTTTGACCTTAAGGGGGTGCGAATGAAAGGAATTCTGTAGCCTCTGGATATGACGGACTGTACCCATTTGTCTTGAGTTCTGTCTTGCCAGGCTCTTGGGTGCAGCGATAATCTTCCCCCGACTGCCTCCAGAGGTGAGCAGCTGGGCAACCCTTCAGGGATGCTGGAAGGGCTCGTCAGAGAAAGATTCTCTGCTGCCCTGGTTTTGCGGACCCCCTCTACAATGAGGGCGGCGTCTGTTATTGTTCCCTCCTCTGCCCCTGGAGGGAAACTCACCACGTGTGTCCAGCAAGGCTCTTTGGGATTTCCGGAACCACATCTTTCCACTTTTCTGACCCTTAGGATATGGTCTGGAAGGAGTGGAAAAACGGACTCCTACGGCAGAGAGAGTCTTGCCTTCCTGCTGACACCTGGTAAGGGTATCTTTCACCTGTGATCCAAAGAGAGAGGAACCATCAAACGGGGTGTTGGTGAAAGACGCTCCGAAAGGTTCCACAAAATTACATAGCCACATCCAAGTGTGCCTCCTTAGGGCCACGCCTGTGCCTGCGGCTCTACTCGCACCATCGGCTGCATATGAAATGAGCCGCATGGAGGAGTTTACCACTGAATTAAGAGTCGCTAGCTGGGAGGCTGCCTTAGCCTGGGCCCCCTCAGCTGATGGATCTTGGAGGGTATCTCCAAGCTCTTTCAGGAGATCCCTCTGAAGACGGGTAAAGTGGCACAGGTAATTCAGGGACCGCATGGAAAAGGTCGCTGAAGAGAACATCCGCATCCCATATCTGTCCATCATCCTGAACTCCTTGTTAGGGGGATGGACAGATGAAGAAGTTTCAGCCAACTCCTTTCTGGCCGCTGCTACCACCATGGCATCAATGGGGACACCCTTGGTCAAGAACTGTTTATCCTGCGGGGCAGTAATGAACTTGGAAAGTCTTCTAGGGGTCGGTTCCACTGTGTCTGGAGCCATCCATACCTTTCGAGCCACCACAGACATCAGTGGGTCAAAAGGTGGGAGGACACCCAGGAGGTGGAAGGTCACGATCCAAACGCATCCAGGAATACCGA
Organism: Protopterus annectens; assembly: GCF_019279795.1. Classification (NCBI taxonomy): domain Eukaryota; kingdom Metazoa; phylum Chordata; order Ceratodontiformes; family Protopteridae; genus Protopterus; species Protopterus annectens. Next base: position 892,679,777 of record NC_056731.1, read on the forward strand.
CTCATCCTCGGAAGGGCTTAGGGTAGTCCAGTTTCCCCTCTGCCTAAGCATCTCAAGGATGTCTGAGAAGGAGACATCTTCAGAGGGGGATCTTGGGGACCCTTCCAACTCCTCTAAGTCGGTATCCGATGTGACAGACTCGGGGGAGTTGACATGCTTCCTCTTGCATTTTCTCTTGCGAGGTAGCTCCACTGAAAGATCAGGGAAGGCCTCGGAAGAGGAGGATACACCCAAAGGGGTGTCCTGGAGTGCTGGATCTCCACGCTTGGGGTCTGGAAGAGGGGCAGAGGCTGGCGCAGGCACCCTAGGCGGAGGAGCCGATGAGGTCGATCATGGGACTGACTCAGGGGCCAGTACACTCCTCATCACCTCGAAGGCATCCCTGCCCAGACGCAGAGAAGGCTCAGGCTCTGAAGAAACCAGAAGCCCTCCCCGCACCGAGGGAGATGGCTCCGAGGCAGATGTGGGAGCCAAGCTCACCTGCGCTGAAGCACCAAGAGGGAGAGCAGGGTAGGACAAGGGTCCGGTGCCACTCACCCCCTCAGAGCCGACGAGGGAGTCTCGGTGCCCAGATCCCTCCAGGGAAGGTACCATGGAAGGGATCAGAGCCGATGACGGAACCGAAAGAGAGGGTATCTGCGCTGACGGTTCCACGACTCGAACTCCAATGAACTGTGGCTCAGAGCTCAGTCGGAGGAGGAATATCTACAGCCGTGGACGGAGCAGACTCCTGATGAGGAGGACTGGACAACATTTTGGCTAGGGCCTGCGATTTTAAGAGCCTACTGACCACTCTTTCCAAGTCATGGTCCGAAAGTCTAGAGGACCAAGAAGAGTGGGATGATTGGTGACTATTGGAGCAGGGGCAACTTCGGAGCCGAACGTATTGACTCCAAAGAAGGACACCTGGATCTCTTTCGACTCTCAGCCAGCTCCGAAGACCGTGTTGGAGCCGACTGGAAGGGAGGGACATCTGTTCCAGCCGGAGCCGAAATGGCTTGTGTGGCTTTACCCAACGACGGCTCCGAACTGGGAGCCGACGGTTTAGGTGGCATGGAAGATTTTGCCGGCTGAGCCTTCGCCGGTGAATCTTGGGGTTTAAGCATACCCCTCAGAATCAATTTATTTTTGCGCTCCTGCAGGACTCTTGGACTGAAGGCATCACAGATCGAGCAAGAGTCCTGCAGGTGCACAGCGCCCAGACAATAAACACAAGATGTGTGACCATCTGTCAGAGACATCTTCTGACAGCATGAATCACACTTCTTGAATCCCGACGGTTTTGGATCCTTGGACATCCCAGGGAGAAAAACCAAGGACAAATTTCCACACAGATGGTTACGGTAACCAACAGTAAAAAAGTTAACACTCTACAGTTACCACAAACCACTACAAATACCAATACAACTACAAAAAAAATATCTACAACTATCACTAAACACTAACAGTGATTAATTAGAAGAAAAAGAACCTTTTTTTTTTTTTTTTTTTTTAAAGGGAGACAGAAAGAAAGGCTAACCTCTAACTTAAACGGAAAGAACCTTGCTGTGGAAAAGGGAGAGAAAGGGGGAGGGGAAACTCTCTAACTAAAATGAGTTTCTTAAGGAAGGAGCTTATCTAGAAGAAAAACTAGCTACAATACTAAAGTCTAACTAATGACTAATTCTACACTACCAATATAGATTTTTAACAAGAAAAAAAATACAATAATAATAGTAAAACTTATACGACCTGAGCCAGTAGAACAACCTCATAGCAGAAGCGGCAAATGAGATCTTGGTATCTAGCGCCAGGCATCATGGGATATAGGGGGGCCTCGAGCCAGTAAGCAGCTCTCGAGCTTTTGAAGATGGCCGAGTCGGAGCCGAGAATCGGCTCTGAACCCAACCAGCAAGAATGAAGGTGAGATAGACAACTTAACATCATATATTTTTTTAATATCTCTAAAGAACTTCAATTATTTATTGACATCCCTACAGTAACACACAATTGTTACTATTTTTATGCAGTGTCGAGTTGCCAGCTCGGCCCCCAACCTTAAACAGAAGGCACACATACCCACGTACTCACGCCGAGGGCCAATTTAGAGTATCCAATCCACCTACAGCATGTCTTTGGGATATGGGAAGAAACCGGAGCACCCAGAGGAAACCCACGCGACCAGAGGGAGGACATGCAGACTCCGCACAGAAGGCACCCCAGCCGAGGATTGAACCAGAGAACCTCTTCCTTGACTCAGGTCTCATCTGTATCCTGACTTTTGTTATCCTGCATGATCCAGTTCATAAATAATCATGGAAACTATGCAGCCGGAGCAGAAAACAGCACTAGCATGGCTGTCCATTAGCACTCATACTGGCATGGATGAGGAGGTTTTTGCTATTTTTTTTGTTTGTTTCTCACTTTCACCTTATACTGGGGAGGACTATAAGAAAACTGCATGTGCTCCCGGGATGTATACCCCACTTTTGTTCAAGCATTCACAATGAGTGTATTGAACATACATGCCTGGAGTTGGCCTACACTGCAAGCCAGTATTTGCTAACGTCAGAAGACGAACTGTCAATGTCTCACCAAAGAGGAAGAGCAGTCTTCACCTCTATCACGTTGTTCTCTGGTACCCAGACTGCTACATGAATCCAGGTCACCACTGGTGGTTTGGGCAGATGTCTGTCTCTACAACAAGAGAGTGACCCTATTTTGAGAAATTATTCAAGTAGCAATGCCAACAAACTAATCAGATTTTCAAAGCACAGATTGCCACTTATATTTTTATTTCCTTGTAACAGTTTGAGAACAACCATCCATGTTCTTATTTCCTTGTAACAGTTTGAGAACAACCATCCATGTTCTCATAACCTCCTCTCCCAAAATCGTATCATGACAGGCAATGACCACATCTATCATGTGCCAAGTGACAGAACTAAATTAGAACCTCCCAGACACCTCCCTTCCCAGGATATTGCATACTATGTACCCTTGGTGAGTGACAGTCATGGGTCAGAATAAGAAATTCAGCTTTATGAAGCCTGCTACTACATTGTGTATTACATCTACTCAAAAGCAGAGGTTTAGGGAGGACTGCACACTGTAGAGCACAGGGTTCTCCCTTTCACATAATTCCTTCCAACCTAACTTATCTCCTGAGGGGGGGGGGGCATACAACTGCTAGATATAAACGACAATGCCCTTCATGGACTAGAACACAAACCACCTTTACAGGTATAGCAAACTAAGGTTTGCTCGCTGCAACTTGAATTTTAGACTGCACCTAGGTGACCTTACAACAATATTCCACAATGAAAATAGAGCTGTACCTGTGATGACTGGTGATTTTCCCTTATGTCTGAAACATGGAATCCAAATTCTGGTCAAAAGCAGACTGGTCCACAAGCACTAAAGCCCTTTGAAATGGTTAGCTATGTGCTAAGAATTACTGAAGTGGTGAAACCTAGATGTTAATGAATCCACCCCATGGCATAACTGCAATCTCATATTCAAGTAAATAAAGGAAGAGAACCAGTAGAAGACTGCACCAGTTTAAACACACATGCAACTTAAAAATTGCAGAATTTTATGTTATGTTATAGGTCATGTTAACTACATTTAATTATCTACTGTGGATGGGAATAACAGAGTTATAACTCATTTCTTGAAATAGTTGCAATGCTCTACATTTAGAACTTCCACTCAGGTATAGTGTACTTTTTTATTGCTCACTTTCAGAATTGATGCTTTTTAATCTTTCTCCTTGATTGTTTACTGCCCAAAATGATATATCCTGTATTCATTGCATTTCCTTTGCTTTTTGAGACTGGGTTGTGGATGAAAAGGGTCAAAAGACCAGCCAAATCAACCACTAAAAAAGAAAAGGTCTTCAAGTCCATCAATCTGCATGAATGTTGCAGTTAACTCAAAGAAGCTAACTCTCATTCCATGTGTCCCGGGTCTTAGCTTCTACCACCCATTCTGCCATTCTGTTAGCTCATTCCAATCACCTACCACCCTGCCTGGGAAGAAGAATTTTCTAACGTCTGCACAGAAACACACTATCCCTTCCTACCTACCCCATGTCCTTCCTGTCTGTCTTAATCTGATTAAGTATCTAAATTAATGCCTTATGGACCTCTTAGCTTTTTTTTTTTTTTTTTGAGAGAAAGGTAATAGATGTCATTCCCTACATCTGCAACACCACACTAGTTGCTTTTCTTTGTAATGTTTCCAAAAGCATGACATTTTTCTCTCTAGAAGACCCATCAAAAAAAAAAAAAAAAACAAACAAAAGAAATCTTTAGTCCTCTAGCTCTGATCTTACAAGGCCAAGACAGAAACACATCATCAGCTTCCTGTACCTAAATGGCATGAGCCTTAATACACAGCCTAATGATTAGTTTGTTCCTGCTGCTCTCTCTTTCTTGAAGCTTGATGGTTTGTGCCTTCTGTAACAAAATCCCCAACTGTTTGGCAATTCTGAGTTTTAGGGCCATCATCTCCTGATCCAACTGCAAATTGTACACCCAGGCTATTTCCCAAGGGCATCATCACACATTTAATGGATGACATTTACTTATTTTACTTAGGAAAGGCAGTTTAACATACAGGATTAAGGCTATTATGGGCTGTAAATGAGCTTCATCCACTAGTCCAGACTGATTCCTTCTGTCTCTGTCCACCTACTGTGTGTGGCTCCAAAATAAAACGAACATTAGTTGGGAGATGACAATGCCAGAATTATTCTTTGGAGATCTGGACAGTCTGAAAAAGGCAAAGTAATGAATCGATCCACAGGATTCACTCCAAGGAACTTCATGCATTTTGAGTGTACTATCTTTTCCTGTGCATTTTGAGCATAAGGCCAAAAATGCCTACAACCATGATAAACTAATATCCAAACACACAGTAGCTGTAACCCCACCACCTAAAGAAAATCTGAGGTGTGCTTGCAGTCTGCAGACTTGGGAGTTGTATTTGTCTGCAACAAGATATTCCTCATAAAAATAATGAATTGAGCATTTTGGAGATAGGACAGTAGATAATAATCTCACTGCTAAATGTTTTGTTAGAACTTTTGCATATCAGGTGTACAGTCTACAGAATACGTGTGTACACGCGTGCATGTCTGACATATGTGCTCACTTCCTGTCTTCAGTGTTGACAGTCCAACACAAATGTAAAATAAAACTAAGTTACAAGTTACCCAGACATATTTAACCTCATGCAAAATCAGTTGGTTAGGAAATACAGGGCAAAACTATAACAAAACATTGTGAATATTTGCAATTCAGGCAGCTGAAAGATAAATATATTACACATACAAGACAGTAATATGTCACTTTTGCACGTAAATTTGGAATTGCAAGCTTTCATGTAGCCAGGACAAGGAAGTTACTGAATTAAGGTAAATCAAATGCCTGGTTGGCTCCACAGAAGTGGAGTGCCATCAGCAGGAAACTATATTACTGAACAGTGAGGTAAAGTACAGTTGTGTACCCTTACCAGAAATGTAGATGTTTGAGTGTATTCACTGTTGCAGTCATTACATTTGGGTAATCCTGCTGGCAGGTTGCCCTCAGTCAGCCTGAATTCCAAAGACCTGGGTCCTGCGTCGGCTGCTGTCGCCCTTTCCCTGACGTCAGGTCGTCAGGGATATAAAAGATGCAGCCGACGCCATTTTCTTTAGTTTTTCTTGCCCCAGATGTCAGGTGCTCCCTAAAAGGGTAGCCAAAATTTTTATGTATAGATATATATATATATATATATATATATATATATATATATATATATATATATATACACACACACACACACACACACACACACACACACACACACACACATGCACCAATATAAACTTTACCTTCCTTTAAACCAAATACACCACATAGGTTGTATAAATCAAAGGAAAGATAAGTTCCATCAGAAGAAAGGGGGATGGCGGATGGGTAACCTGGACTGCAACAGTGAATACACTCGAGCATCTACATTTATGGTAAGTGTACACAACTGTACTATGTTCTTCGTGTTTCACTGTTGCAGTCATTACATTTAGGTAGATTCCCAAAGCTAGGGTTGGGAGGATGGATTTATACAGCATTATGACCAGCTATAAGGCCCTGCAAAACAGCAGTGGCAAAGCCAGCTCTGGATTTAGAGAAAATTGGTAAGTGATAATGCTTGGTGAAAGTATGAACTGAACTCCAGGTAGCAGCTTCTAGAATACCCCTGGTAGGAACACCTCTGAGAAAGGCTGCAGAAGTAGATGCAGCCCTGGTGGAATGAGATCTGATCCCCTGGGGGATAGGTTTTCCATGGTACGTATAGCAGAAATGAATGCAATGGCTTATCCATTTAGAAATGGTTTGTTTTGAAATAGCCTTCTACCTCTGCCCCTGCAGCAAATGCTACCAGCAGTTCAGATTTTCTTCGAGATTTAGTCCTGTCCAAGTAGAATCTAAGTTGTCTGTGTACATTCAATGAATGCAGAATCCGCTCCCCCTTGTTCTGTGGATTGGGAAAGAAAGTTGGCAAATGAATGGACTGATTAAGAGCCACACTGGATACCACCTTGGGTATGAAGGATGGAATGGTCCTGAGTGACACCCTGTCCGCATGAAAGATGATGAAAGGCTCCACTGCCATAAGGGCCTGTAATTCAGATATCCTTCTAGCTGAAGTGATTGCTAAAAGGAAGGCTGTTTTCCAAGCAAGAAATTTTAAGTCTGCAGTAGCAGCTGGCTCAAAAGGAGGTAGAGTGAGTTTCTTCAATACAAAGTTAAGGTCCCAGGCGCTCTCCTGGGTGGTCTCAGGTTTTTGGCCCCTCTGAGGTACTGCTTGAGCAGAGGGATGAGAGAAGAGGGAAGGTTCTGTGTTATAATGAGCTGAAATGGCTGAAGCATGGATTTTAATGGAGGAAAAAGACAGGCCCTTGTGAAGAATCTCAGTTAAGTATTGCAAACTGAGGTAAATTGGGTGCTGCTGTGCTCATCCCTTGAGAGTGATTCCAGGCACAGAATTTTTTCCATTTGTCAGCATAACATTTTCTAGTACTAGGTCTTCTCGCCTCCAAAATGACATTCATCACAGGTTTGCTGAGGGATGCTAAGGGGGAATTTAAGTGATTAGCCAAGCTGCAAAATTCAATGTTGGAAGCTGAGGGTGCAGGATTTGGTTCTCCTGCTGAGACAGTACAGAAGGTGTCTGAGACAGGTGCCATGGAGAAATTTGTGACACACTGTGCAGGAGCGGGTACCAGTGTTGGCATGGCCAGTCTGGAGCAATCAAAATCATTTTTGGTTTGTCCTGTTTGAGTTTTAGCAGAACTTTGGAGAGCAGAGGCGGAGGGGGAAAGGCATAGACTGACAGGTTTTTCCAGCTGAAGGACAGAGCATCCACCTTCCAGGCTTTTTTGTGACGAGTTCTTGTGCAAACTTTGTCCAACTGGTAGTTCTGGTGTGAGGCAAAAAGATCTATGTCTGGGCTCCACCATTTGCTTGTCAACATATTGAAAATCCGTTGTTCCAGTTTCCATTCGTGTGGGTCCATGAAATTTCTGCTTAGTTCGTCTAATAGAATATTCAGCTTTCCTGGCAGGAATTGAGCTTGTAGTTGTACTTGGTAGCTCAAGGCTGTGTTCCACAATGCCATGGCTAGTCTGCAGAGTGGGTAGGAATGTGTACCCCCCGCCCCTGCTTGCTTATGTACCACATAACCGTGGTGTTGTCTGTCTTTACCATTAGTTGTGCTGGATGAAGGTAGCCCTTGAAGGCTGTCAGAGCATTCTGTACAGCTAGCATTTCTTTTTGATTGATATGTAGGTGCATTTGATTTGGGCTCCATTTGCCCTGAATGCACTTCCCTGCCAGATGAGCCCCCTTGCATAGTCTGATGCATCTGTAGTCGGGGTTTGGCCAGCAGGGGGTGGAGTGAATGGCAGTCCCTTGTTTTGGTGGCAAGCCTCTGCCCACCACAGGAACTCTAGGTGTAGGCAAGGTATGATAGGAATCATTGTTTCCAGGCTGTGACAATGTTTACTCCATAAAACTTTTTAAGTACCACTGAAGTTTCCTCATAGGCCGCATTGCATATGGAATTAGAAGAATGCAGGAGGCCATGAACCCCAAGGCTTGCAGTATTTGTCTTGCGGATAGCAGGGTTTTTGTGGCCACCTGTTTGAAGTTAAGTCACCAAATGAATTTGCTTTTCTGGTGTGAGGAAAGCCATCTGCGCAGTTGTATTCAAGCTTGCACCCAGGAATGTAATTTTTTGGGAGGGTACCAGTTGTGATTTCTTTTCATTTATGGTGTACCCTAGACAAGTTAGAACCCTTTTTACAAACGCCAGAAGTTTGGCCTGGTTTTCTGCCTGAATTAAACAATCATCCAGGTATGGATATATTTGAATATTTCTCTGCCTGCAAAATGCAACTACTGGAGCCAGGCACTTTGTGAATACCCTGGGCACAGTAGAAAAGCCAAAGGGCTGTGCAGAGAACTGACAATGCAAGTAGCCTGCTTTGAAGTGTAGGTATCTTCTGCAAGATTCCCCGATTAGGATATGCAGGTAAGCCTCTTAAATCTAGAGTTGCCAACCAGGCATCCTTGCCTAGCATAGGAAGTAACTGGTGAAGAGTCAAAATCTTGAATTTTGGAATGTCCAGAAAGGTGTTTAGAGTAGACAGGTCCAGAATTGGATGCCATGACTTGTCTTTTCTGGGTACCAGGAAAAGTCTGGAATAGAAACCTTGTCCCTTTTCCTCTTATGGTACTGGTTGAATAGCCCCCATGTTTAAGAGGGAAAGTACTTGTTTCTGAGACTCTGCCCACTGATTTGGGGGCAGGTGTGGCCACCCGTTTGGAGTTGGCAACATGTGGAAATGAAATCTGTATCCCTGGGACACTGTATTTAAAACCCATCTGTCCTGGGTTATAAGCTGCCAGTTTTTTTTGCATGAAGAGCAATTTTTCCTTCCAAAGGGGCAGCTGAGAGGCAAGTGCTTGGTAATTTTGAAGGAAAGTCATTGAAACTGTTTACCATAGGTTGGTGTCTTGTTATTTTCAGATTTGGAAGTGGAAGCACCCCATTGCTTAGTTCTGAGTGCATTGGGACTGAAACCTGGTGCTTTTGCTGTGTCCGGGTTTGGCTTGAGTGGATCTGGAAGGAGCTGGAAAGGACCAGTTCTTAGTAGGCCAGTGCCTACTAAATCTTAGAGGTTGCACTTGTAAGAGATCTTTCACAGTTTGCATAGATTTAGCTTGGTCTTCCATCTTTTTTAGAACATCTTCAGCCTTATTGCCAAACAGACGGTCATGATGCAAAGGAGCATCCAACAATTTTGCGTTATCATGATCAGGCAGAGATTGCTCCTTAAGCCAAGCATGCCTTCTAAGCACAGACCCAGTAACAGCAGCCCTGCAAGAGGCCTCTAAAGAATCAAAACCACATTGCAAAGTATGTTTTCCAACTTGTTCAGCTGAATGCAATAAATCCTGTAAATCTTTATTTTCCACACAGTCAGAAATCAACATCATTTTCTGTTTAAGCAGTCCCATGATATGCTGTTGATATTTTAGCATATGAAATTGACAGTTTAAAGCCCTGATTGCCAAGGTTGCAGAAGTATAAACCTTTTTATCCCATCTATCCAGTGCCCTGGAGTCTCTATCAGAAGGGGTTGGATTTTTAACATTAGAAGCCTTAATGCCTTGGGCCCCTGAGAAATGGTTTCTGGGTCCGCAACAGGATTTTTGAAAAGGAATATGTGGGACTCAGGAACCCTGCAGTATCTGTCTGGTTTACTAGGAGCCGGAGGCAGGGAATCAGGGGCCATACTGGATTCAGAAAACCCATCAACAATGTCTAGTGCAGGAGGTATAGCCAAAGGCCTATGCTGAGGAAGAAGGAAATCCCTAAGCCTCTTTTTGGATTCAGAAAATCCCTGACTTTCCCAGTGTAAATGCTCCCTTAAGATATGTAAAGTTTCCCCAAAAGAAAAGTCCTCAGGGAGGGAAGCAGAGGGAATAGAATCCTCTGCATCAGAATCCTCATAAGTAGGTATGGACAAATCCAGGTCATTAGAAGAGTCAGAAGAAACACAGTCCTGTTCAGAAGATTCATAGTTAAGCTCAGCCCTAGGCCTCTTAGAAGGGGGTGGGTTTGACTATCCTTGATTATAGTAATTAAATCTTCAGCCATTTTGATCATTTGTTTTTTAGGCATAGGGGCCTGAACATGTGGCCTGGGCATCGGTTTTTTAGACATAGATCGAGATTCAGGCCTTAGTATTGAAGGTGGCGTCGGTTTAATATGCAAGTCTATAGGCCTGAATACATCTTCAGAAGCTGGTGCCTGCACAGCGGCTCCAGACCCATCCAAGGTAGAGACATCCACGGGTTCCATAAGTGAAGCATCTCGCGGCATACCAGACTCCGAATGGGTCTCAGTAGAGGCCTACGAATCAGAAGTAGCGGATAACAGGGGCTACGAAAACACCTCACTGAGTACCGGCTAACTGGCGACTGGCTTAGGAAAAGCATCGGCAGCAGTTTTGGACCTCAACGGCCTGTCTCTGTCTTTTTCTTTGCATTTTTTCAGTATCCTGGTAGTCTGATGGCTAACCGACGTCATTTCTGGATAATTACACAGAGAACCGAAATATTTAGAGGCAAAAATGTACCGACAACGGATAGTGCACTGATTAAATAAAGCACAAAACTGACAGCAAAGTACGTTGTGGTCAGGGCCTAGTCAAGTAATACAGTACAAATGAAAATCTTTATGAGGTATTTGCTTCCCATAAGTAATGCAATTATTAAGTTTTACTGACATCGGTAATGAGCAAAAACAGTTTCCCCAATGGGGTACTTAGCTTTTAGATGAAGACGTTGGTTCTGAAACTCAAAAACGAACATTTCAGGATTCGGCGAACTGCTTCTGCTTCAGGCACCTCACGGCAAGAAAGACTGATGTAATAGCGTCGGCTGCATGTTTTATACCCCTGACGTCATGGAAGAAGGGACAGCAACCGACGCAGGACCCAAGACTTTGTTAATCAGGCCGACTGAGGACAACCAGCCAGCAGATTACCCCAAATGTAATGACTGCAACAGTGAAACACGAAGAACATCAAAGCCTACTGCCTACGGTCACTTGTGAAAATGTGTAATACACCCAGAGCAAATACGCAATGGATGCCAACCCTTTGAGCCTCAGCTGACTTCTATTTACTTGTGGGCAACAATGAACAATTTCAGACCCAGAACGGGCTGTTTAAAACAGGTGATACAACAAAACATTAGGTACATAACATGGGGAGCTGAGGTTACTAGCATTAACATGCGATTTACATTAGAAACCAATAACAGGGGGATGGTAGAACTTACAAGAAAATCTCCAATTCCCAACAAAAGACAAGTACAGCTCCTACTGTACAACTGCTGTCCCTACAGTAACAAATGGGTTTACACTTGGGAGAATAGGTAGGACATTAATGTCAGAATGAGAGAGACTTGATGGTTACAGGGAGTGGGGCAAAAACAAACAAAAAAAAAAAAAAACACTCAGTTGTTTAAATAAAGTTGAGGAACTACAAAAAGTCTACTGCCAGATACAAATAACTAGGCTCACCAAGACTGCCATATCTGCTGTCGACTCAAGGTTCTAGTTTCTTTCTAGATCCAGTCGCTGTTTACCACCAGTGAGGTCCCTCTTCTACCAAGAATTTTTAAATATGTTAACATTTCTACTATAACAAATACTGGGAAGTTGTTTCACTTCAAAGATACTCTGCATAAAAAGTCACATGACCACATTTAAATACAGAGATAGCAGAGAATATCACATGGCAGCTTCCATGTGTATTTTTCCAATCACGCAGAAATTAAATTTGTCTCTAGGTTTCATCTCCTCCCCCCACCTGCAGGGGGTGTCTCCTGATCGGAAGGGGTGAAGGAGTGAGCTCCTCTCAGCTGAAGAAAAACGGGGCTTCAGCAAAGCAAGTTGGCTAATGGTTACAGCACCACTTTTTTTTTATTTTTAAGTAGAGGAAGATAACAGCTATTGCAAAAGTAACAATTGTAGTTTAAGCTCAGTAAGATACCATCACTCATTCACAGTCTGAAGATGTGCTGTACATAAAAAAAGATGCAACAATCTTAGTAACCGAATTCTGGTTTCACTGCCATTGTTCTACCATGCACATCGTTCCTTGTTACTGATTATTTAAAAAAAATAAAAAAGGTTCTGCTCTTATTATTCACAGATTGTTACTAGGCTAATGACTCAAAAGAATGACTATGTCCTGTATCCAAATAGGACAGTGAGGGCCAGGCATTTCTAACTACCTCTGTCCAAAAGGGACACAGGTGCCCAGGCCAATGTAAATTTGCTATTCTTCATCCCCTGGGTCTAAGTTGCGTTTAAGCTGAGTAGTAGACAAACTTAGCTTCACATGGATGGGAAGCCTGTTCCGGGGGGGGGGGGCAGTCTCTTGAGGCACACATCCGTCTCTCCAGCGTGTTCTGTTCAAGTCACCGACAAAATTCAGGTCCCTAGAACTTGTATTTCTGGTACCGTTTGACTTACAATATGCAAGAGATTCATAAGTGTGGGGTGTGAGGATGCCTTGGAAGCCAGTCACAGATCACCCCTCAGCAATCTGTAGGAGACGGAGTAGAGGGAAAGGTGCTTTAAGGCCCTTTGTGTAAGGCAGTTACGCCTTCTATTCTTTATCTAAGGAACCTCTGAACTCGCTCTAGTTGCTGCATATGGAGCATCGTTCTCTATGACTGGTCTAATAAGGGCAGAGTACAGTGGGATAATGACCTCTTTGGACCTACTTGCCATGCCTTTACTTATAAGTTGCACAAAATAAAAGGGTTTCCTCATCACCGTGGCCACGTGGTGGTCGAAGGTAAGGCTAATGTCTACATGCGCACCCAGACTCATGACCACTAGGTCAGCTCTTAAGGGTGTATTATCAACATGATAATTAGCCGGGATGGTTGAGTTTCCAAAGGGTACAATTATACATTTCTTAGCATAGAGTTCAACTGAGTTTTCTACTGAAAAATCCTTATCAATTTACCCATTTCCTTTTATTTCTTCAAAGTTCTGAGAAACTAAAACATCAAGTTAAAATACAACATCCCTATTTAAAAATGTTCTTTTTTGCCAAAATCTCTTGCCCTGCTGCTGTAATGACAACATCTAGGCATAATGATGGTGCAATGTTTCAGAAATATGAAAAATATTCTTTAAATTGGTGAGGAATACAGTTGTTCTTCTTGTAAGTTTTTAAGTACAGCTTGTTTAAATCATCTGGTTTCTGCCTTTCCTAATTCCTGAACTTGGTATTAAAACTTTGCTTCCTCTATGGAAATGTACAGGTGACCAAAACAGCAACAGCATATTTTTTTGTTTCGCTTGCGGCAGTTCTAGAAGTCAGCCTGGCATTCTAAAATCAAGCCACCAATTAAGACAGTCCTTACAAGTCCCCCCCCCAAAAAAAAACACTTAGTACAAACATGGTATTGCTTGGTCATAAGTCCACCCACTGAGTACACAGATATATATATATATATATATATATATATATATATATATATGTATATATATATATATATATATATATATATATATATATATATATATATATATTCCTATGAATGGTCTGGGATCCTCCTGCTTCCCTGCATGACAGTTATTAACTTTATCTGACATTCGTTAAAGCAAGAAAAGAGGATCCCCAATGGGGTACTTATCTGAAGGCGTCTTCAACTTGGTAGTCGGAATGCAGAAAGAAGGTAAACGTCCGACCGGCACTAGTGTGAATTGCATCTGCTTCGGGCTCCATGGCAAGAAAGACAGAGGAAATGACGTCTGCCACCTCCCTTTATACCTGACGTTCTGACATCAGTTTACAACCGACGGCAGCCAACGTCATGTACCAAGGACTCTGGTATTCAGGCCGACTGAGGGCTATCGGGAGCCAGATAACCCATACGTTAGGACTGCAACAGTGACACACGAAGAACATAACCGGTGTAAATTTGTGTATATCCATCCACTCATCAAGATATATTGGGTCATGTTTAACAGTTATGCACCCTGCTCTTGGTCTACATCCAGTGAAGTTCAAATTACCAAAGGAATTTCAGTGTGTTATATCAATCAACAGTAAACTATTTCTGGAAGAGTAAAGTCCAAGTTCAACTGTGGGATAGTCAGGGACTCCGTGGAAACACTTCAGTAATGTTGTGGTCATAGCCACTGCAAATAGTTCCTATGGTAGGTAAAAATGAAACAAAGTGAGAACATTTCTGTTAAAACTTCAGTTTCTGTACTGGTTCAAAATGAAAGATAAAAGGAGCTAGAATGCAGTTTCTGCAACAATATGTTTATAGCTTCATAGGTAGGTACTAGGTTATTTGCCCTAGGGCTTATATAAGCCTAGCCAAATAGGTACCCTGGCTTTAGCCACCCAAGAAAATTATTTTCCTGTGCCCCTGTCGAGCAGAGCCACAGAAGTGATCTCCGGGGTGAATTTCCTATTTCCCATCCAATCATCAAGATTTTTCTTGAAGAGTGCTAATGAGAGGCTCATGGGAAGTCTTTGGGACAGGAATCTATCTCTCCATCATGTTCTGTTGATTGTGGTAACAAGGTTTAAGTCCCCTAGAGCGTGTAGCTCAGAGGGATTGGGATTTCTTTAAGTGTTGCATGTCCAACAGCTCTGGGTTTGAAATAGCTTTGCATGTTAGGCAGAGATCGCCTCCGAGTAGGTGATATGCAACAGAGTAAAGCTGGAGTTTTTTTGAGACTGTCTGCATAGGGCATCTGTTTGAGGCCAGAAATCCTCTTTGTGGAGGTACTTCTGTTGCCTTTCCAGTTGTTGTTGATGTCGTGAGGTACATACCAAAAGGGGCATTGTACTCTATAATGGGTCTAATGAGTGATGAGTAGAAGGGAACAATTACCTCTTTTTTCCTGGATGAGAAACCTTTTGTGATGAGGTGTGCCACATAGAAGGATTTCCCGACTACTGAGGTAATGTGATTATCAAGGGAGATACCATCATTCACCTCTGTCCCAAGGTCTCTTATCACACTTTCAGTGTTAAGTAGACTACCCCCATGTGATAGTTCATGGGTACAGAGTTTTAACAAAAGGGATGACAATGCACTTTTTGGCACTGGGCTTGAGGCCATGGCTTTGACACCAGGCATCTGTCTCAGTGGGGCCCTTTTGTAGGATGTCCACATCATTAGAAGTTTTGATTATGGCTCCCAGTTTGCAGTCACCTGCAAACTTCATTAGCCAAAGACCTTCTGTGTTTGGTATCTACTTCTCTGAAGCACAGGCTAACAGGAGGGGACCCAGGACTGAACCCTGTGGTACTCCCCTTGTCACTCTGAAGTCGGATTTGGACTCTGCTACTTTCACAATGTGGGTTCTGTCAGTGAGCCAGTTGGCAACCCATCATGTGACATAGGGATTTATACCTAGTTTAGTGAGTTTATCTATAATTCCAGAGTGGGGGATGGTATCGAAAGCCTTGGCGAGATCTAAATAAGCTGTGTGAACCACCTTATCCTCATCTACGGCTTTGGTGACTGCTTCAAAGAAGTCTATCAGGTTTAGGAGACATGATCTGCAGTTTACAATCCCAAACTGGGTGAGGTCCAGAGTTTGGAGATTACCAATGTCTTTGTTTACAAGTTCCATGATGATGCGTTCCATGGCCTTGCAGGCTAATGTGGATGGTAGTTCCCGGGGTCTGTGGTGGATCCCCCTTTGTGGAGTGGGATAAGCATCGCTGTGCACCATTCAGTGGGCACAAAGCCTGAGATGAGGCTATGATTGAACACGGTACTTAGGTGGGGTGCCAGTTCGTGTAGAATGCAGCCTGGGATGTTGTCAGGTACCCATGGATGCTGTATTCTTGGCTTTGGAGAGAGTGGGTTTTACCTGTGCAGCCGTGATTACAGGAACTTTGCATTCTTCCGGTATAGAAATGAGCCCTTTAGGGGGTGAGAGGTGGGTAAAGTTAGTACTGAACCTATCTGCCAGGATGTTGGCAATATCAGTTGGTTCTGTATACTTAATCCCATTGTGCTGTAACTCAGAGCAGGTCTGAGTGTTGCCATTGAGATTCTTGACATAGCTATAGAATGCTTTGTGGTTGGCTTTAGAAACAGTAACGATTTTGTTTTCGTAACTAGCTTTGGAGAATTTTATGAGGGATCTCAGCTTCTTACTGAGGCTAACCAGGGAGTTCCTCCAATCATGGGATTTTACTCTTTTTTTTTTTTTTGCAGCAGTTTCTTTCTTCTGTTGTAGAGTTTGTTTATGGCAGGGGACCACCAGACTGGCCTCCCTTTTTTTTTTTTTTTTTTTTTTGAGGATAGCATCTTGGTTCTGTTAGGGATCCATGTACTCGTGTAAGTGCTTATAAAGCACATTTGTGTAGGATTCAGCAGTTATACCTCTATTGTCCATCTGCATGGGTGTCGTGAAGTTTGCCACTTCAGTCTTAAGAAGCGTGAAGTTTGTTTTGGAGAAATTTTTTACGGTGGTTTCCCTAATGGGGGCGGGATGTGGATGTCTAGAGTGATTAGCTTGTGGTCGGATCTGCCCAACAAGGAATTGACCTCTGGTGTGGAACACCAGTCACCCATGTTTGTAATGACCAGGTCTAGGATATTGCTGCCCCCGGTGGGGGTGTGGAGAAGTTGATCCAAGGCGTTGGAATTTATGAATTGAAAATGTTGAGCAAAAGAGTTGGCACATGACTAGCTTTCCCAGTTAATGGTGGGGTAGTTGAAATCGCCCATTATTAGGGTGTTAGGTTGTACCCTAATATTTTCCAGTGTATCAAGAAATGAGGAGTGGGAATCCTGGGGCCTGGTGGGGGATCTGTAGCAAGCTACAATTTGGCTTGTGGTCTTGCCCTGAGTTAGCTGCACTTGGATAATCTTGGCTGCATTATGCTGAGCAACTAGCCTGGAGGTGTGGATATCCTTAATGAATATGGACACCACCTTTAGTGTTTCAGTCCAGGTTAGGTGTCCGAAAGGTGTGGTAGGAATTATAGCCTGGTAATGCAGGGGTCCTCTCTGGAGCCTTGAGAACCAGGTCTCTTATCACCGCACAGATGTCGATATTATCCATTTTAAGGAGTGCCTCGCATGACTAAATTCTGAGGTTTAGACTTTTAGCACTGAGTAGCAGATTTTGCTTGCTTGTACCTGTTACGGTGGTGAATTTGTCATTTGAACCTTGCCTAAAAAAGGCACTATAGGCGTGGCAAGAGCCTTAGCCAGTATCTGGAATCCCAAGGGTGACAGGTTCAGGCCATCTCTGGCAAAGCATTGTGGTCTGTCGATCATGTCATCCCAGGCAGACAGATACTGGATCCCTTTAGAATGACACCAGAAGCTTAGACAATTGTTTAAGTAAATCATTTTGTCCTTGTACTGCGGTATCATTCTGGGTGATTGCAGGATGCTACTCAGGGCTAGGGTCATACCTGCCTGGCTTACAAGATCGGAGAGCTCCAACATGTCTCTTTTCATGTAGTCCAGGGAGGTACGTCTCAGATCATTCACACCAACATGGGCAATGACAGAGTCATATTTGTACTTGTTGTGGAGTGACCTGAATGCGTGCATTATATGGCGGATCCTGGTACCTGACATGCAACTGACAGTAACTCTCTCCTTGTTTAGCCTGGCGAGTGGAACATCAGTGTGCCTGACTATAGAGTCACCTATGACTAGAGTGTTGGGTACGTTGTTATGACTTATGGGCTGTGGGTGGGTGGCACACTGAGTTTGTGGGCTATGTGTCATTTGGGCTGTGTTGGGGGGTGGAGGTTGCTTGCGCTTCTGCTTTGGAGGTCTCTGCTGCTTGGGCAGATTTTTATCGAGAGCCTCCGTGAATGTAGGTATGTGTTTTGTGTTTCTATGTGTGTGTTTTGGTGGTGTAGGTATTGAGGGACTGTGACGAGTGTGGTGTGGTCCAAGTGTTTACCCTCTACTCTTGACTGTCTAGTCCAGTCTTGGGTTAAGAGAGCTTTGCTTCTAGTTTGGCTATATAAACGCATTTCTCACAGGTTGTAGTGTTGGGTGATAGGAGGAGAGGGTTGTCTGTGTACATGAGGCAATTGCTGCATTGCCCCAAGATGCCCAGATTCATCGGGTAGACAGGAGAAAACACCGAGAGCTGACCCATAGGCATGCCTGGATAGGTGCTTATTTATTAAGTACTAAAAACTGCTTTCCTCTAGACAAGTGAGGAAAGTTGAGTGCTGTAGTAATTTGTAGCTTATTTAGTGCTTCCAATGAGTTCTGAACAAGTGCTGAGCTCAAAGAAACAGATCTGTGTGCTAAAACTAAAAAAATGGCTAGTTCTAAGGGAAAATTTGAAGAGCAGACTTTATGGCGCCAGGAATATTTTAACCCTGGCGAAGCATAAAGTGTAAAATTTTTTTTAATATAACAGTAGCAAATGAGCAAACTGATTTAAACAAATTAATCAATTAACCAATAAAAAGCTAAAAACCGAGCCCCATTCCAGCAGTCTTCAATCAGACAAGTTCTAACTGCACACTCCTGCCACGAGGGAGCAGGGGAACCTTCTCCAGAAAAAGATGGCCTGGATTAGTGCTCAAGTTATACAAACAAAGCTAGATTCAGCAGGTCTGAATCTAGTCTTGTGCTACAGCAAACAAGGTGCATCAATTTCAGAAATAAACCGTTCAAATAAGCAGGCACAATAAGCCTTTAACCAGAAACATCCAGCTCAGAAGGGCAGAATCTACCCTCTCCTCCCACAAGAATGCAGGCCACACCTTCTTAATGTAAAATAACTGTCCCCAAGCCCAAGTGTTCCAGAACTAATACACTTTTAGAATAACAGACACTAAGCTTTCAATCAGCAACTCCCAACTTAGAAGGATGTAAGCTACCTGTTCTGCCACAACAGTGAAGACCACAAACCTTCTTAATGTAAAACAACTGGTCTGAAGCCCATGAATAAGTTACAATTTAATCAGGCTACTACCAATCAGTAATAAATGCAGCAGAATAAATACAATTGAGTACTTTTAAGAAGAGGCAAAAGCAAACTAAGATAATAAAGTTGGAAGAAACACAAATACAGTAAAAACAGATGAATAAAGTGCAATTTTTTATTTATTTTTCATAACGACTGTTCTGTGAAGCAGCTCTTCTTGTCAAAGTACATTAATCAGCGTTTAGCTTTAACTTCTGCTTTTTTTTTGCTTGTCAAATGGTGACGTTTAGCTTTCGTTCACTTTCTTGATTTTTTAAATAAGCATTACCATTTAACTCAAGTATCAAGATTTCCTCTTATCAAACTACTTTTTATTTCCTTTAGTCTAATCAAAACTGCTACATGTACAAAGGCAAAATTTCAAAAATTTCCTATGTTTCGGTCTGTAACTGATTTATGCTGTCTCTCTACACATCAATCTAGCTTTCTTGTGAAACAAATATTTCTGATGCTGTCCTTTGATGTACAATGGCCGTATTCTTAAACAGCTGCTACATTACTTGATTTTGTTAAATTTCTGAACTTATTACTGTTCCAAATACCCTTCCTCCCACACTGCATCAAGCTGAGGTGTCAATTAGTCTACCAAGCACTGCTGCTGCTCTGTACAACAAACACAACCACACACACACACACACACACACACACACACACACACACAGATTGACTTGACAGTTTTCTAAAGGGTCTGTACATAACTGCTTTGAGTCTGTACCTAGTTTTATGCTCTTAAACAGACTTTTAATTCTTCACTGTAGCTGGAATCAGTAGTCTTAAGTTTGTTTTGTTGAAGTTGTAACTTCGGTAGAACTACCCAGGCCTCTCCTACTTACTGCTTCTACCACAGAATACCCTTGAGATGCAACAGACGTTGTGACAAACACCAAAAGGAAGTAACACAATTTTGTAAGACACGCATATACAACCTTTAGCACAAGTACCAAACGGCAAAATTCAAGCCCATTTTGCTTGCCACTTTACTGGGGTCAGCAGAGAGAAGAAATGTCTTGACAACGAATAATCAAAGGCCTTACTCTTATACAACTGGCAATATTTCTTACAAACTTGTGTAGATTTACTGACTGTGATAAAATATAGTCAGTGTGTTTAAAAAGTACAACTCCACTCCCCCACCTGCCTGGAGTAGAAGTCGTGATTTTTGGCATTCTGCTCATAAAAGGCTGCCTACTTCTGAAATAAGAGTTCAGTCATTTAGTGCTCATATGTTCCACAGCAAACCATTCATTCAAGTATAAGTAAAGATGGAGGGAGGAAAGAACATGTCAGGCAGAAGGGCAAACCAGATGCACATTCAAAAATAAAGTACCTTCCGAAACTATACACAGCATGCCACGCCTAAGCAATAAAATAAGAAAATATGTTGTTAATATCTATGTCCTAGCTATCCAGTGTTTAGTTAATATGTTTTACAACCACTTTCAAACTTATATTTTAACACAATAAACTTTCTGAACTACTTGAGCAAGAAACCCTCTAAATGACTGCTTTTTGTAGCACTAACAGTCATGTCCTTCCAGTTTACATTATTTTGTAGCTATTGTATTTAAATTCAAATGTTTCTTTAATGTATTCCTCTGTTTTTGTATTCCTTTGTTTTAAAAAATTAATTTTGTAATCTCAGTACTGAAAACAAGGTACTACAATTCTGAAATGTGCCAATTTCTAGAAGTTGCTTAGGTAATATGAATTACGACATGATTAGGTGCCATGAAACAGGGACATTTTAACATCCTCATTTAAATGTACCATATGTAATGATTACTACAGAGTTTCTATCAGAGACTACACACTCTGATATGGTTAAATCTACATACCTCTCAACCTCCTGGAGCAAGAAACCTGGACAAAGCCATAAATTAAAGTAGGACAGAGGCCCAAAAAAGGGACAATTTTTAAATATTGCTCCTACAAACTTAGAAATTTGACAGTCTAACAGGTTTTGCATTAGCATGCATTTTCTGAAGGGTATGACGTCTGCAGCTCAAATGTCTGTCATTATTTTCTAACTTCAATCTTTAATGATTTACTACTAATTTGCCAGAAAACCACAATTTTATGAAAAAGGGGCCAAAAATATGAGACAAAAATCTGTATATTCTGCAAAAATCTGTACAGTTGAGAGGTATTTTTATTTTATAGTGCACACCCAGTCAGTACAACAGACAATGCTTTTAATCAGCGCTATATCAGGCGATGAAAAACATTTTCCTGCAAATATTCAAAAGGTCAGGAAAGCAGGAACTTGTTTACACTGATAAATACACTGACAAAGATATGCCTTTCAACAAGTTCCTGATTAATCTATTGAAAAACAGGCTGACTGTAACTATCCCTTTGCAAGCTCCTGACAGTGTAAAATCTCACATTCGCCTTTAACATCTGATGTTTTTGCTACATTTGCGCATTTCATACACTGAAACACCACTCTGCTCAAAATAAAACCACAGCATATTGGCACAATAATGAAAGCTTACAGTCCTAAAAATATAAATATATTACAGAGTACGAAAAAGAAGTTGTCCCACCCTATCCACCCACCAATTATCTACAAGCTGCAATTAGGTTTCAGAGACTTAATGACGGATTTACAATCTCTCAGAAAAGTACAAAATCAGTAGCTGTGTTCCCAAGTTGCTGTACTGTGTTGAATAATATATTTTTCTGTCAAACTACTCTCCATTTGTCCCACCATCAGTCTTTAATAGACAGTAAACACTTGTGATTACACTGTACTGTAGCAATGTTACTTTCAGTTACAGTTGTTCATGTCCACAGCTAGGCAGATACCAATCAAAGCACATTTCACAAATGCTTTGTAATAATGTCCAAATTCATCTTGTCTACACAGGTAATTCTATTCTAGCCCTATTTTGCCGTCACAGAAGTTACAAATAAGTCCTTAATGACAACTTTATCTTAAGAATAACACAAAGGTCAAAATGTTTCTGAGAAGAACACCTCAATGCATATATTAGGGAAATGACTATGTTGCACTATTTTGCCAAGATTCTGTTCACAAGACATGACATCAAAAGACGGGAAGCCACTTCAGACATCTGAGACCTGCTGCCTACCATCAATGTAAAAAACAGGAAAACATGAAATATCCTTCATGTTACTGCTGCTCTGAAGATCATCTATAACAAATTACTTTGCGTTTTCCTGTTTGTAGTTTTTTTTAAACATCTATGTTGCTGCTGTTATATATGTCAAACAATATTTACAAAGTTATAAGGAAGTTACAAAAACACAAGCCATAACACTTCCAGCCTATTCATACCACATTTTTAATTTTATACCATAACAGCACTTTGTGACTATACGATTCTTCTTCTTTCAGCCAATAATCACCTACACTCTCAGGGGCATCAATTCTTCCAGACAGCTGATGAGAGCATAGCAGCATATCAACAGTTTAAATATGATTGTTTTTTTGACATCCACATCAGTCTTGCTGGGGTGTAAGCTGAAAGCAGTTTCTCCCTCTTAAATCTAATTACTGCACCATTTTTTTAAAGATCTTTAAACTTTGTGCATACTAAACCATTTACTCATTTTCTTCCACAAAACCTTTAACTGCATTTCTTTCCCTCTTTGCTTAATGCAGTGCTCCCCAGAACTGCCTTTGGTCAACTGGTGCCCTAGGCAAAAGGTCTCTACAGCACCTCCCCCAACACCACCTGGTGCCCCCATCCTGGTCTACCTACACCATCCAGATTACTGGGAAAGCACCCTTGCTAGAGCGGTGCCCTAGGCGGTCGCCTAGCTGGCCTATGCCTAAGGCTGGCTGTGGACTGCTCCCTACCATCTGTCCCAAATACCCTCAGTGACAATAAGGCACAATTTACCCCGGACATCGTACTTTGACATTACATGACTTAGCTCACCAAGCCAATTCCTAAAGTTGCTCTTCTCCTTGCTACACAGCTCACCCTATCACTACTCACCCTAATCTATAATGTAACCAAAAAGACCAAACAAACTGAATAACAGGAAAACGATGACTGACAGCAAGAAATGGACTTGACTGTAGATACTCCAAAGCAAGGTCGCCACAGCAGAACTCCAGTCTGCTCATGATTGGCAGTGGATTTTTACAGTGCCCAGTTTCCAGCCTGATGCCCAACCTTCAAAGAAATTCACACTCGCACCTACCTGCATGTCTTTAGCATCACTCGACCGCGGGGAGGACATGCAGACTCCACACAGAAGGCGCTCCAAAGCAATAAAGATGCTAAACACAGAAACCAAAATTTATTGTTCAACATAAGCACTTTTGTTCTTCTAAATAAGAACTTTATCAGACAATAAACAATGCAAAACCATGGATTTAAAGGAAATACATAAATACGTAATCACAGACAATGATCGCGCACACCCCAACTTAGCCAAACAAAATATTGAGCCCAATTGCATTATTTAAAGTGGTAAAACTTAAACTTTAAAAGGTAACAGTGCTGTAAAAGTATATATAGAATGTATACAAATGCAATATTCTTAAAAAGTTTACCTTCACTAAAGAGGCTCACCAAAGAAAAGAAAAAAAAAGAAATAAAGTTTAAGTTTTACCACTTGTTTAAAGAATGTAACTGGACACAATATTATGAATATTATTATTTTGCCAATGGGTTTGGATTTACAAGACAAAAGAGCATAAATTCACTTAAATAGTATTTTATTTTTATTTTATTTTATTTATTTTACATTTGTTGACCGGGCTAGTCTAGCTGGATACATGTCCATTTTCAGTAGAGGCCCGTGGAGAAAAGCTCCATGTGCAACACAACAAGCAATATACAATAAAACAATATACAATAAGAACCGATATTAAGTACAGACTTGAAAAAGTATACAGAAGAACATTTGCAAAATACAGTCAAGAAAGAAGTACCAATAAGTTGTATACTAAAGACAATATAGAAATAGTATAGATTAGAGCTGATTTGAATAGAATAGGGGAAAACAGTTTTTGTTTTTTTTTTTTTGAAATGTTAACTGCTATACTACCAATAAGCATGGCCAGAGCAGTAATCAATGATGAGATATAGGTGTATATATGAAGAATTCAGTCAAAGATACATAATAAGCAGATTAAGTTTTAATATGGTTCTTTCCCCATTTCCAGTTCTTCTTCCACTTCTTCACCACTTTCTAATACTGCATATTTTAATAAAGTTAAGTTTCAAATATTACTTCATTTTAATAATTTGTTAGCAGTATCCTTCATCACTGAACTGGAGGAAAAGGTATGCTGTCATTATGGAAAAACTTTCAGTTTCAGAACTTAAGCATGCAAGTAAAAATAAAAATTAAATGTACATTTCAGAACATCAGATGTAGAATGATTTTTTTTCCTGTTGGTTTGTAGTAAAGTACATGATGTTAAGAAGATTGAAAGAAAAGACTGGACAGGCGGGTGGGAAGTATCGGTAACGGTGAATGCAACTGATGGCAAAAGACAACATGCACCAAACATAATATCAAATGAAAAAAGGGCACCATTAGACATTGGAGGGAAACCATTTCTTCTTATGAAGAAACAATACATCTGGTGCAAGACTGTAAGAAGATGTGGCCAATGTGAGGAATGGGGGCATGTTACCAGAAAATGGAAACAAGTATGCAGAAAATGTAATAAGAGTAGACGTTTCTGATTATCCTTCGTTAGAACAAGAAAGGAAAAAAAATGGAGAAAATAGTACGGGAGATGGACAATTAAACTGAAAATGTTACTGAAAATACTTGTGAAGAAGAAAGCATCATTGGTGATATAACTGCAGAGAATGTAGAAAATATTATAAAGGATGTGGTCTCAGATGTGAGTTAAAATAAATATGCAGCATTAGAAAGTGGTCAAGAAGTGGAAATGGGGAAAGAACCATATTAAAATAATAAAAAATCACCTGGGGAAAGGTTAGGAGAAGAAAGAGAAAATAAAAACCAGAAGGAAAAAAAGATGCAAAGAAAGGAAAAAAGATGCTGTATGAATATTGGCATTAAATGCAAATAATATATGAAATGATAATCAGGAGCGAAATGATAATCAGGAGCTTGATAATTTCTAACACCATTAAATAAAGTATGAATGTGATGCATTTGTTAAATATAAGATGTGTGAAGAAAGAAAAAAAATAAGAGAGAGTTCAGACAATATGGGGAGAAGAGAGGAAATCGTTAGTGGGAAATGAGAAATGTTCAGGGATAGGGATTCTGATAAAAAATATCAGCCATGACAGTAGTAGAACTTGGCAGGAAGATGACATGCAAAACAAAATGAAGGAAACAATGTGTCAAAGTAATAGTGATATATGCATACACAATATATCTGAAAAGAAAAAGATGTTTGAAAAAATAAATGTCAATGGTTATGTGGGAAACTAACTGTAACCTACAGAAGAGGAAAAATAAAACATTAAGGTGATAAAGTTGATAAAATGTGGAAGACTGAAAACAGGAAAGTAAGGCTTGGATATGCAAAAGGAATGTTTTAAAATTAAACAGATCATGTGATAGATTTAAAAATATACAAAGGAAGTCATAGGATGAAAATGGCTGAATTTTCAGATCACTTGAGCTCTACACACTGTAACAGGAGATAATAAATAATAAAGGAAGGAAAATGAATAAAAAGGGGTTAACTGGTAAGGTTAGCAAAAATATGAAATAAAGAAAGAACATAGGCAGTTTTGGAAAAATGTACAAAGAGCAGAGTTGTTGTTGGGTCTTTCGGCTTTTCCCGGTTAGGAGTCGCCACAGTGGAACTCCGGTTTGCTAATGATTGGCAGTTGATTTTTACGTGCCGAGTTGCCAGCCCTGACGCACAACCTTCAACGAAGGTACGCCCATTCGCGCATGTCTCCACGCAGAAGACGCTCTAGCTGAGAACGAACAGCGTCTTACTGTGAGGCAACAACGCTACCGCAGCACCACCACCGCGGACCGCAGACTGAAGAGCAGAGTGCACTATGAAAATTCAAAATACTGGTGTATGGTGTACAAGAAGGTATAAAAATCTTTTTAGAAGTACAGAAGGGAATGAAAAGAAGAGGCAAGATGGAATATAAATGTATAAGAAGGTATAAAAAAGGTCTATATCAGAACATCGAAGTTTTAAAACTTAGAATGTTCTAATATCGACCCGTTTTCAGCAAATGCTAAAAATAGAAAAGCTGCAGAACACCAAATTCTTTCCTAGGGAAAGAATTCGGTTGGACGGTTCTGTGGCTTCGCTATTTTCAGCACTGTGGTGGAAATTTACGGGTCAGGTTCAGGTAAGTGTGTGATTGTGTGGTTGTTAGGATTAGGGGGCGGGTTAGGGCGTGGGTTAGGTGAATTAGGGTTAGGGAGCGGGTTAGGTGAGTGTGCGATAGTGACGGACCTTAGGGTTAGGGTTTGGGTTAAGGTAACTGGATAGATAGTAGTGTATGTACAGTTTAGTGTAGGGTTAGTTGTAGGATTATAAGTGTATGTGTGTGGATTGATGTTTTTTAGGTGTGCTTGTGTTGTGTGTATGTGTTTCGGAATAGCAAATTTTTTCCTAAAGAAAAAATTCGCTGTTCTGAATGTTTGATATTATGTGGTTTAGATATTTTAGGTTCGATGAAATAGCATTCGCTATTTTCATCTTTCGATAGCATGATATAAATGCTGAAAAAAAGAAGTAGAATCAGTGACAGAATAGGAGAAATAGAAAAACAGATGTATGAAAAAATCAGAGAAAGTAAAGATCATGTATAGACAAAGTATTTCAGAAGGAAAAATATGTAAAAAAAATCATGTTTTGCCTTTTTAGGGAAATGATTTAAAAACAAGAGAAGGGAAGATGGATACATTAGATAAAGTAGTAACATAGAATATAAACAAGAATTAATTATGGAGGTCGTGGAAAATTTGTTAAGCAGAATATATGAAAAAGAAGATATCCGGACATGTTAAGAAACATTTAGAAGACAAGATTAAAATGAAACAATTGGAGAAAGGGAGGGAAGGGGGAAATATGCAATAAGAACAGACAGACCATGTTACGGATATAATAAAGGAAGGGTGAAACAGACATACAAGTATTGAAGGAGTGGTTGGACAACAGTGCAAAAGAAAAGATATGTGCTGGAATGATTAAATTTATACGAAAGAAAAGATATAAAAAGCAGAAGTCACTAAAACTTTATGAAAATAATGCAAAAAGGATGCAAAAAATAGTGAACAACCTTATAAGAATTTTTTTTTGTGTAAAAGAAAAAGAGGTTAAAGAAATTTTAGTAATGGCAAAATAAGTGTTAGTTTTTGAAAAAAACTAGGAGCTACAAGTAGTAATATGTGACTTAGCAAAAGCATTTACAAGGTAAGTTTGAAAAGGTAAGCTATGCGGCAATGTGATAGATATTAGAGCATAAGGAATTGGGGAAAGGAAGTGACTGTAATAAGAACGTGTTAAGGAAAACCAGAGCGAACATTATGGTAAATGAATGGATGGGATGAAAGAAAAGATTTAACAGAGGAGTTCATCAAGAATGTCCCTTGAATGTGTAACTTTATATTGGTGATGAATGTAATAATACAACATATACTTGTTAAATGGCAGAAGTAAGAGGAGACAGTGAAAGGAATTGTAATCCTTACTTGTTTGCCAAATCCAGATGATCTGGTTGTTGTGGCTAAAACAAGGGTTAGATAAGTGAGATTCTAGTAAGGATTGAAAAACTGAAAAAAAAAAAAAGCTGCGTTGTTGTAAAGGTTTGGTGAAATTAAGAAAATCAGTGTGATATATTACACCAGAAAAAAAAAAAAACACCTGAATAAAATATGCGAGTTGGAAGTGAACTTTGGATAGAATGAAAATATAATAGGACAATGGAAAGAAATAAAACTAATGCCTTTCAGCTTTTCCCGGTTAGGGGTCGCTACAGCGGAAGAGTCTGCTAATGATTGGCAGTGGATTTTTACGGTGCCGAGGTGCCAGCCCAATGCCCAACTATCAAAGGAGGCACACCCATTCACGCATGCACCTACCTGCATGTCTTTAAATGTCAGTTAACAGTGGGGAGGACATGCAGACTCCACACAGAAGGCGTTCCAGCCAAGAATCGAACTGGAGAACCTCCTGTTGTGAGGCAGTAACGCTAACTGGTGCACCACAGCAATGGAAAGAAATAATGAAAGAAATTAAAGTTATTGGTTTGGTGGTAAAATATCACTTAAGAGAAAGGTATACATGTGAAATTTTTATATACTGGGAAAACTAGTATACATGTGAGGCAATGCAATACATTTCTAACTAAGACACAGAAAGACAGATAAGAGTTACTTTTCAGTTTTATCTGGAAGTCAAGACTGAACCCAGTTAAAAGAGGATGTTATAATCATAAAAGATGAAGTCTGAATTAAAAATGTAGTATATTTAGCATTTATGAATCTCGGGTAATAAGGAATGTAAAAGAGAGAAGCAAAAATATTTTTAAAAATATAAAGAAGCATGGAAAATGAAAAGGAGAATAAATGAAGAAGAAAGCAGGAAAAGGTGGAAGTGAAACTGCAATATGAAAGTAAAGTTAAGTTATGGAAGCTAAAATAAAAAAAATGATGGAAACAGAAAGGAATAGTATAACAAGGGCTAAGAAAAATATTACTTTGTGTATCTATGGAATGAATTAAAAAAAAAAAAAAAAAAAGAGGCAAACAATGACGTAAAACTAGAAATTAAAGTTTTGAAATGCTTAAATGAATATAAATATGGAAAGGATTCAGAAATATAAATATGTATATGACATTGTATGGAAAGTATGGGAAATGAAGGAAATGTCAAACTGACAAACAGGACAGAAAATAAGTTATATACTCATCATAATGTTCCATCTGTATTGTCCATTTTCATTCTTCTTCAACTTATGGGTTCAGATCCAATCCCTCGTATCCAACTTGGCTGTTGCAAAAGCTTGTGGCAATCAAAAACTCTTGAGCTACTCCCTTAACCACAATGCACCAACCCAAAGTATCTCAGATCTTGTTTGCTAATAACAGCAGAAAGAAATATTATTGCAGTTACATAGAGAAGAGACTATATCTGGAGTTATGTACCAAGGAAGTGGCATACTTAAAAGCACTCGCTCTTCCAGGAGTTTTTAGGGCAGGGGGTTCGTGGGCGGGGAGTTGAGGAACAATGAAAATGGACAACACAGACGGAACATTATGGTGAGTACATAACTTCTTTATCTGATATTGTCAGTTTTCATTCTGTCCTCAACTTATGGGACAGAGTCTGCAGCTACCTAAATCCTTGGGTGGACTCAAGGAAGGATGCTCCTGAGCACCATCATTCCAAATGATGCTCAGCCCCTGGGGACCATATCCCATTTGTAATCAGTAACAAATGTATGAGGGGTAGGGCAAGTTGCTGCTGCACAAATGTCTTCCATGGAAGCTCTAGACTGGAAGAATGATGTTGTAGCCATGGCTCAAGTGGAATGAGCTCATAATGGTTTCAATAAGGTAATGCCCAATTTGTTGTATATTTAAGAAATACAATCTCTAAGCCATCCGGCTAGAGTAATTTTGGTAACAGGTTTTCCTAGTTTCATGTCAGAAAAAGAGAAATAACTGGTCAGTCTTCCTGATATTTTCTGTTCTGTGCAGGTAAAAATGTAATTACATTTATTGGATGTTCGCAGGCAATATATATTCACTTTTGTTAGAAAATATGGGGAAGAATATTGGCAAATTAATAGCTTGATTAATATTAGCCTCTGAAACCACTTTAGGGAGAAAGTTAATAGTTTGTTCATAAAGTGACCCTGTCTTTGTGAAATATCAAGTAAGACGGTTTCGAAGACAAGGCCCGAATCTCTGAAATTCTTCTGGCAGACGTAATGCCTACTAGAAAAAAATTGTTTTCCAAGAAAGATACTTGAGATCACATTTAGCTGCAGGTTCAAAGGGGGGGGGGGGGTTGAGTAAGTTGCTGCAGCAGCAAAGTAAGGTCCCATGGGTCAGTGGGGTCCCTAAAAGGAGGCCTGAGAAGAAGATTACCTCACAAAAAGGTTTTGCATAGTCTATGGGAGGCAACAGAAGCATCTTCAAATTCTACATGAAAATTTGAGATCATTCTAGCTGGACCTTCACTGTGGAGGAGCTAGCTCCTTCTTTAAAAAGTAAGGCTAAAAATTCAAGGATACTATGCTGAAAAGAGAACAACATTATTTTGGTGGACCGAGTAATTAAATCTTCTCCATTTCCAGGAGTAGAGTTTACATATAGATGGTTTATGGGAAGATAAAAAGCATCTAATGGACTGGAGAGGAGAGCATAGGTTGCCTGGCTCTTAATGGAATTGGAGAAGCCAGAGAGTCATCTGTCTGGCTGGATCATGCCTATCGGATGAGACAGGAGGTCTGGAGTCAGATCCAGAATCCACAGTGTGTGGAGTAACTGAGGCCAAAGGAAGGGGAACCAAATCTGTCGAGGCCAAAAAGGTGCAATGAGGTTTTTTGTGTGTGTGTGTGTGTGTGTGTGTGTGTGTGTGTGTGTGTGTGTGTGTGTGTGTATAATAAAAATCGGTCTGTGTGAACGTCTTTTACACACACACACACACACACACACACACACACACACTTCAGTGGCAAAGTACAAGGCAAGAATTGACTCAACACAATGAACTACCCTACTGTAGTAAGAAAATTCAGTACGTGTAGCTAGCTAATAATGTGCTCGGTGCAGTCTCCATGAACTGGCACCCCTAAAAAAAACAGTGCTACAGTCTGTACTACATATTGAGCTCTACAGCGTTCACTTTTGACCGCAAACATAAGTGTGACTGGGACTGGCCGGCTACACCATCCCCAATATCTTGTACCCAGGGCGGCTGCCAACACCACTACCAAGAAAACTTGACAAGTGCTTTGGACTCCTAAAAGTATCCAATACTTGAAATAATAAAAGGTTTACAAAAAGGTTCTCAAAAATATGTAAATCGAAAATTAAGGAGGCAAGTGGCCACCGATACCAGAAACCAAAACACAAAACCAGGGCACAAAGGCAGAGGTCCAAATAATCGAGACTGTGGATCAGGCAGACAGCTGTTTACTGACCAAAAACAAATGCACTTCCAGAAGTTACGAATCATATCATCTGATGAAGTCTTAGTGACAAAAACGCTTAACTTCTGGAGAGCATTTATGTTTTTGGTCAATAAACAGCTGTCTGCCTGATCCCACAATCTGGATTATTTGGACCGCTGCCTCTGTGCCCTGATTTTGTGTTTTGACTTCTAGTTGGTCAGGATATATTTGCGAACCATCTTCCCAGTAGTATCAAAAGTCTACCAACTAGAAAGAATTTAGAAAAAGAGCACCATAAACATCTAGAATCCACATATAAAATGTACATACTTTTATTACTAAAGGCTAAGAACAACTGACAACCTTCCACTAGCCCAATAACTCTCTAATTCAGTAGATACATACAAAGGATTATATATATATATATATATATATATATATATATATATATATATATATATATATATATATATATATACACACACACACATACATACATACACACACACACAAAAACTCTCTCTTATCTATACAACTTATCTCTTTAGATATGACTACTCATGTCCAAAACCCTCTCTTCTATGGTTATTTAGGGTAGCCACACTACACAGTGCTTAATTCACAAAAGAGTTAATACAAAGTTTTAGCTACTGAATGTGAATTTCTGACTCAGAGGTATATTAATCAACTACCTGCATTTCAGCCTCAGCTGGCCTGAATGTCAAAGTCTTGGATTCCTGCGTCGGATGCCGTCTCTTCTTCCATGACATCAGGGGTATAAAACATGCAGCCGATATGCAGCCGATACCATAGCATCAGTTTTTCTTGCACCAGATGTCTGGTGCTCCCATAATGGGAAGCAACTATATGTTAGGTTACACCTCCAACAAAAAACAAATACACCAGAAAGCTGAAATACACTAAACAAGAGGAAACGTATAGCCAAGAGAAGTCAGGGAGCTGAAGGGGGGGTAACCAAAACTGCAACAGTGAATACACTTGAACATCTACATTTATGGTAAGTGTACACAACTGTACTATGTTCTTCATGTTTCACTGTTGCAGTCATTACGTTTGGGTTGATTCCCAAAGCTAAGGAAGGGAGGAGGAAGTTAGAGAGCATTAGGACCAGCTATTAAGCCCTGCAAAACTGCAGTGGCAAAACCAGCTCTGGATTTAGAAAAAATAGGCATGTGATGATGCTCGGTGAAGGCATGTACAGAGCTCCAGGTAGCAGCTTCTAGGATGACCCTGGTAGGGACACCTCTGAGAAAGGCTGTAGAGGTTGATGCAGCCCTGGTGGAATGTGATCTTATCCCATGTGGGTTAGGTTTTCCACGGTGCTTATAGCAGAAATGAATGGAATAGGCTATCCAATTAGAAATGGTTTGCTTTGAAATGGCCTTCACCTCTGCCTCTGCAGCAAAGCCAACCAGCAGCTGTTCAGATTTTCTGAGAGGCTTAGTCCTGTCCAAATAAAATCTAAGTTGTCTGTGCACATCCAAAGAGTGCTGTATTTGTTCTCCTTTGTTTTGTGGATTTGAGAAAAAAGTAGGCAAATGAATGGACTGATTAAGGGCCACACTAGACACCACCTTGGGCATAAAGGAAGGATTGGTCCTGAGGGACACCCTGTCTGCATGGAAGATGATGAAGGGCTCCACTGCCATGAGGACCTGTAATTCACACTCTTCTTGCTGAAGTGATGACTAGAAGGAAGGCTGTTTTCCAAGAAAGGAATTTCAACTTTGCAGTTGCAGCTGGCTCAAAAGGAGCTAGAGTGAGCTTTTCCAATACAAAGTTAAGGTCCCAGGCTGGAGTAGGGTCTCTACTGGGTGGTCTTAAATTTTTGGTCTCTCTGAGGAATTGCTTTAGCAGGGGGCGAGAGTAGAGGGGTGGTTCAGTATTATAAACTGCTGGAATGGCAGTGGCACAAATTTTGACTGATGAGAAGGAAAGGCCCTTATGGAGCATCTCTGTTAAGTACTGAAGAATATGCGGTAAGCTGGGCACCGTTGTGCCCATCCCCTGAGTCTGGCTCCAGAACAGTATCTTTTCCACTTTTCAGCATAGGATTTTCTAGTACTAGGCCTCCTTGCCTCCAGAATGACACCAAGCACCTGCTTACTGAGGGATGCTATTGGAGAGCTTAAGGAATTAGCCAGGCTGCAAGGTTCAGAGTTTGAAGCTGAGGGTGCAGAATCTCGCCCTCCTGCTGGGACAGCAGGGAAGGGGTCTGAGGCAGGTGCCATGGTTCCAGCAGTGACATACTGTGCAAGAGAGGTACCAGTGCTGGCGTGGCCAGTCTGGTGCAATCAGTATTGTCCTTGGTTTGTCCTGTTTGATCTTTAGCAGAACTTTTGAGAGGAGAGGCAGAGGGGGAAAGGCATAAACTGAGAGGCTTTCCCAGGTGAAGGACAGGGCATCCACTTTCCAAGCTTGACTGTGGGAAGTCCTTCTGCAGAATTTGTCCAATTGGTAGTTCTGAGGGGAGGCAAATAGGTCCATCTCTGGATTCCCCCATTTGTTTTTTAAAAGTTTGAATATCTTTGGTTCCAGTTTCCACTCGTGTGGGTCCATGAGATTTCTGCTTAGGTTGTCTGCCAGTGAATTTAGCTTGCCTGGCAGGAATTGAGCTTGTAGCTGCACTTGGTAGCTCAAGGCTGTGTTCCACAGAGCCATGGCTAGTGGGTTCCCCCCTGCTTGTTTATGTACCACATAACAGTGGTGTTGTCTGTCTTTACCAATAATTGTCCTGGAAGAATGTGGTCCTTGAAGGCTGTTGAGGAATTCTGTACAGCTAACATTTCTTTTTGACTGATATGCAGGTGCATCTGACTCGGGTTCCATTTGCCCTGAATGCACTGCCCTGCCAAGTGAGCCCCCCATGCATAGTCTGATGCATCTGTTAGGGTTTGGGCGGCAGGGGGTAGAGTGAATGGGAGCCCCTTGTTGTGGTAGCAGGCCTCTGCCCACCAAAGGAACTCTGTCTTTATACAAGGAATGATAGGAATCATCGATTCCAGGTCCCGAGAATGTTGACACCATAGGCTTTTTAGATACCATTGTAGTTTCCTCATATGCAGTCTTGCATATGGAATTAGTAGAATGCAAGAGGCCATGAAACCCAGGGCTTGCAGGATTTTCCTTGCAGACAGCTGGGTCTTTGTGGCCAGTAGTCTGAAGTAGGCTGTCAAATAAACTTGCATATCTGGCGTGAGGTAACCCATCTGGGAAGTTGTGTTCAAGCTTGCTCCCAGGAATACAAGTTGTTGGCAGGGTACTATATGAGATTGCTTTTCATTTATGGTGTACCCCAGTGAGGTTTAAAGTTTCTTTACAAATGCCAAATGTTTTAGTAGTATGTCCTGGCTTTCTGCCTGAATTAGACAATCGTCCAGGTATGGGTATATTTGAATATTTCTTTGCCTGCAAAATGCAATGACTGGAGCTAGACACTTTGTGAATACCCTGGGCGCAGTAGACAAGCCAAAGGGAAGTGCAGAGAACTGATAGTGCATGGAGCCTGCCCTGAAGCGTAGGTATTTTCTGAAAGATTCCCTTATTGGAATGTGCAGGTAAGCTTCCTTTAAGTCTAAGGTTGCCAACCAGGCATCTTTGCCTAGCATATGAAGCAGCTGTTGAAGTGTTAGCATTTTGAGATTACCAAAAAGATGTTTAGAATAGAGAGGTCCAGGACAGGATGCCAGGAGCTGTCTTTTCTGGGTACCAGGAAAAGTCTTGAGTAAAAACCTTGCCCCCTTTCTTCTGCTGGGACACATTGAATAGCCCTGATACTTAGAAGAGAGAGAACTTGCTGTTGAGCCTCTCTGCCCACTGATTTGGGGGTAAGGTCTGGCCAACCATTTGGGGTTGGTAGGGTGTGGAAGTGGAATTTGTATCCTTGGAAAACTATATTTAAAACCCATTTGTCCTGGGTAATGAGTGCCCAGTTTTTTGCATGCAGGGCGATCTTTCCCCCTAAGGGAGCAGGCAGTTGAGCAGGGCTTGGAAGGTTTAAGGTTAAGTCATTGTGACATTTTTCCATGGGGGGTGTCTTACTACATCCAGCTTTGGAAGTGGGAGCCCCCCACTGCTTAGGCCTGTGAGTACCTTGAGAGTGTAGCCTAGGTGGTCTGCTGTTCCTGGGTTTGGACTGAAGGTCTGGAAGAGACAGGAAAGGACCAATTCTTAGAAGGCCTGTGCCTACTAAATCTGGGAGGCTGTACTTGCAGGAAATCTTTAACAGTTTGCACAGATTTAGCTTTTTCCTCCATCTTTTTAAGGACAACTTCTGCTCTGTTGCCAAACAGGCTGTCTTGGTTTAAAGGAGCATCCAGTAATTTAGCTTTAACATGATCTGGCAAATTTTGTTCCTTAAGCCAAGCATGCCTTCTAAGTACAGACCCAGTGACAGCAACCCTACAAGATGCTTTTAGAGAGTCAAAACCACATTACAAGGTATGTTTACCAACTTGTTCAGCAGAATGCACTAAATCCTGTAATTCTTTATTTTCAGCACAGTCAGGAATCAACATAATTTTCTGTTTAAGTAGTCCCATAATATGCTGCTGATACTTTAACATATGAAACTGGCAGTTTAAGGCCCTAATGGCCGAAGTAGCAGAAGTGTATACCTTCTTACCCCATCTGTCCAAGGCCCTGGAATCTCAATCAGAGGGGGTAGGGTTTTTGGCAGTAGTAGCCTTAATACCTTTAGGTCCTTGGGAAATGGTCTCTGCGTCCGCAGTAGGATTCTTGAAGAGGAACTTGTGAGTCAGGTACTCTAATACCTGACAGGCTTCCTGTGAGCTGGGGGTAAAGTGTCTGGGGCCAGGCTAGATTCCAAGAAGGCATCATCTACAATGTGCAAGACAGGAGGGATAGCTAAAGGCCTGTGTCGAGGGAGGAGAGTAATCCTGGCTTTCCCAGTGGAAATGCACCCCAAGAGTGTGCAAGGTTTCACCAAAAGAAAAATCTTCTGGAGGGGAAGCAGAGGGAATGGAATCCTCTGCATCAGAATCCTCATAGGTAGATAAGGGCAAACCCTGGTAATCAGAAGAAACAGAAAATCAGTTCTAGGTCTCTTAGAGGATGAAGGTTGGCTTCCCCCTAATTAAAGTAATAAGATCTTCAGCCATTCTTATCATTTTTTTTTTTAGGCATATGGGCCTGACCATGCAGTTTGGACGTCGGTTTTCTAGGAGTGGGTCGAGTTTTAGGCCTTGTAGAAAAAGATGGTGTCGGTTTGAAATGCAAGTCAGTAGGCCTGAATACACCCTCAGAAGCCGGTGCCTGCACAGCAGCTCTGGACCCATCCAAGGTAGAGACATCCGCAGGTTCAATAGTCGAAGAAGCATCTCGTGGCATACCGGACTCTGAATGGGTCTCAGTAGAGGCCTGCGAATTTGAAGTAGCGGGTATCAGGGGCTGCAAAAGCACCTCACTGAGTAGAGGTGAACTGGCGACTAGCTTATCAGAAGCGTCGTCGGCAGCTTTGGACCTATGCGGTCTGTCTCTGTCTTCATCTTTACGTTTTTTCAGAATGTCGGTAGTCTGACGGCTTACCGAAGCCATTTTTGGATAGTTAAACAGAGTACCAAAATAATTTGCTGCAAAAATAAACTGACGACGAATAGTCTGGGGGTTGAATAAGGCACAAAACCGACAGCGAGGGACATCGTGGTCTGAGCCTAAGCAAGGAATGCAGTACGAATGAAAATCTTTGAGGTATTTGCTTTCCACAGGTAATACAATTGTTAACTTTTACTGATATCGGTTAAGTGGAAGAAAAAGGATCCCCAATGGGGTACTTAGCTTTATTGAAGACTTCAGTTCTGAAACTTGAAAACAAAAATTTCAGGAGTCGGCCGACCAGCACTTGCGAACTGCTTCTGCTTCGGGCACCGCACTGCAAGAAAAAGACTGATGCAATGGCGTCAGCTGCATGTTTTATACCCCTGACGACCGGACGCCATGGAAGAAGAGACCGCATTCGATTCAGGAATTCAAGACTTTGATATTCAGGTTGGCTGAGAGCTACCTGCAGGCAGATAACCCAAATGTAATGACTGCAACAGTGAAATACGAAGAACATCAATTCATTTATTTTGAAGCCAATTGAGATAGTGGAAAATAAAGCTGAGCAGCCACACAAGTGCAGTCAGTCAAGAGTAAAGGCCATGGTTCAAGACAATTTAAGAATGCAGTAGGGAACCGCAGTGAGAAGATACACTACACAGGAAAAATAATATAGGGATTAGGGTTTTTGGAAGGCTAGGGAGGAATGAAAAGCTGAGAGAAAGAAGGAGAGAAAGAAAGAAAAAAAAAAAAAAAAGAAAACACAAAACAAGGAAGATAGGTGTGAGGGAAAATGCTGGTAGTGTGAAATGGTAGGGAATCTGGATATGTGGAAGTCAATTTAGAAGTAGATGGATTAGGACAGTGCTAAAATATTAGGTTACAGAGATTATGTGATGGACCAGGCAACGGATTAAGACAAAAAGTAGACAGAGGTCAGCAGACAAAGGCTACAATTAGACAGCCAAGTAGTAAGGACAGGGAAATCGGCTACATAGGAGCAAGCAGTCAGCATGCAAGAATTTGCAGACAAGACACTGGCAATAACTAATATTCCTTTTTATTTATTTTGTAAACTTTGTTAACAAGGAAAGATACAGTATGCATAAATGCATTTTTTCGGGTAATGGCACGGAAGTAATAGCCTACTTAAGTGACTTTCTCAAAGCCACACATTATGGAATTGAAAGCTAAGGAATCCAAACCCAGAACAAACGGTAAAAGCTTTTCAGGCACTCAGCCTTAATTGTCAGCATTATAACGCTATAGATAATGCGGATTAGACATCCAGAGGAAAGCTAATTAGGCGGCCAAGATAGTGCTGGTGTCCAGAGAAAAGAAAAGAAACAGAATGGCAGGTTACAGCAATCTGCTATGCAACAGATTAGGTGATGACCAGAAATCACACACACACAAAAAAAAAAAAGAAAGAGAGAGAGGTCAACATTATGGATTGTGGGTGGGGAGTCAATGATGGCATACTAACACTTGAAACACTGAGTGCTTACTGTGGAGTACAGCTTCTGAGTAAAGCATCCTCAGGTAAGGACCAGGTTCTGCCAGCAAGGAATATGTGCAATACACATAGCCTTTCTTCAGTAGTATTCAGTATCAAGGCCAAAATGAATGCCTGTACACAGCAGTCTGAAAGAAATGAGCACTGCAGATTACCCCTGCTTGCTCTACAAGGTACATACTTCAATTACCAGGTTTGAAGACAGAAGGAGAAGTCAGAGGATGGCTAATAGGTCCACACTGCTAATTCAGCTTAATAGAAAATAAGATCCTAATTTTACAAGTATTACTGCTCCTTGAGCCAGACACGTAGAGTTGAATATACAGCTAAAGAATGTGGCACACTCAGCAACATCCTACGTGCCTACTGGAAGTCCTGGAGATGATCGCTAAAAAGACATGCTCTATTACACCAGCTCCAAGTCAAAGACACGACACATATATAAAAGAGAAGTAAAGCAGACAGAAAGTAACAGCCCCCTCAACTAAATGTATAAGTATTAAAAACATTCAGCTATAACAAAATATACAATTATTTTTAAATCACAACACCCTAGTGGTACTTGCAGAATAAAAATACCACAGCAATGAAACAAAACCTGAATGAATCCACCATGCAGGGAGTTGCAGCACAGTGGGCAAATGGAATACTCAGGACATAGATGGCAGTATGTCAGACTTGAAAAAATATTATGTTAAAATGATGACGTGCGAGCATCTCTATAAAGTAAAGACTAGAAAGAAGATGCCCAATGTGTACTACAAGACCAACAGGCCAGGATATGAAGAAGTGTATACTATCCAAAGTGCAGACTGGATGGAAGGATCATTTAGTTATAGAAGCTGTACAACAAAAATCCAATACACGCAGACAACTCTTAAACATGGTCAAAAACAACATGTCTTTTTATTATACATATTTTGCACTAGGTACAAGAGTGAAGTCTGGTATAGTAACTGCCAGTAAGCTTTAATAAGAACAATGTTCACGTAATAGAAACAGGTAGATGTTTGGACAGCAGTCCATAATGAATGCGATTACTCAGCTGGCTACTACTGGTGGGAGGCACATGCTCCTTTGAAATGGGTACAGTGACAGCAAATAACCAAACTGTCAATGATTTATAAAGTGTCTCTATGTCTGCCCTGGACTGAGCACTGCATAATGATTCACCACATTTACTACTGTCTCTAGAGTGGTCAATGTCTAATGTACCATCAAACTCCACTCTTGTTATATGTGCAAGTTTATGTTTCTAATTAAAGCCCAGTTTCCTCTTGTTTAATGAATACAATTATAAGCAACATTTACAGTGTTGTAATATCCTGCTGTCAGTCATCAC
Organism: Protopterus annectens; assembly: GCF_019279795.1. Taxonomy (NCBI): domain Eukaryota; kingdom Metazoa; phylum Chordata; order Ceratodontiformes; family Protopteridae; genus Protopterus; species Protopterus annectens. The sequence goes on from NC_056731.1 coordinate 892,719,357, forward strand.
TTCTTTTTATGTGGATCACATTACTTAATTAGATGTACTAGAATATTAAAGCACCTCACATATGCTGATGAAAACTGCTTAGCAGGTGGTTTATGACTGTTTTTTCCAAAACTGATACCGAATATACATGCAGTGTATTTTCACCCTCTATACTATTTAAAATTGCTGCTGGTGTGGCAGATTAGAGAGCATTCATCCAATAATAAAAGATCCTGCCTCCAGTTTAGAAAAGGGAAAATGCAAATTGCAAAGGAAAAAAAAAATGTGAATGATGCATGCAAAATAATGTTCAGAAGTGAAGTTTAACAGAAGGTAGGGAATGAGCAATTTATGTAATGCTGGAGTGAATCATAATTATTAAAAAGAAAGAAAACGTATATATGTAATGTATAACGAGTGAAAATGAAATGTTTTCTTTTCCTTTCTATTTATGTATGTATGAATGTCTTAAGTGATAATTTACATATTCATCTTGTACTAACCCCAAACCTCTTTGGAAGACCATCATGAAGTCCACTGGAAAAGTCACATTAGGTTCATAGGTAGATAGTAGGCCATCGGCCCAAGGGCCTATGCAAGCCTAGCCAACAATATTCCCTGGCTTTCGCCACCCAAGAAAGTTATTTTCTTGTGTCCCTGTTGAGCAGAGGCACAGAAGTGATCCCCGGGGTGAATTTCCTATTTCCCATCCACTCATCAAGATTTTTCTTGAAGAGTGCTAATGAGGAACTCTGCTTGACATAGATGGGTAGCTTGTTCCAGAGTATGGGAAGTCTCTAGGACAGGAATCTATCCCTCCAACATGTTCCGTTTACTGTGGTGTTAAGGTTTAGGTCCCTAGAGTGTGTAGCTTGGAGGGATTGGGATTTCTTTAGGTGTAGCATGTCCAACAGCTTCTGGGTTAGACACAGCTTTGTACGTTAGGCAGTGATCACCTCAGAGTAGGCAATATGCTACTGAATAAAGCTAGAGTTCTTTAAGACGGTCAGCATAGGGCACCTGTTTGAGTCTGATAATCCTCTTTGAGAGATACTTCTGCGGCCTTTCCAGCTGTTGCAGATGTCTTGTGAGATACATTCCAAAAGAGGCGTTGTACTCTAATGAGAGATGAGTAGAGGGGAACAATGACCTCTTTTCCTGGATAAGAATCCTTTTGTGATGTGGTGTGCCACATAGAAGGATTTCTTGACTACTGTGGCGATGTGATTATCAAAGGAGAGGCTACTGTCCACCGGAGTCCCAAGGTCTCACCACACATTCGGCATTAAGTAGACTGTCACTTATGTGGTAGTTCATGGGTACAGAGTTTTTACCAAAGGGAATGACAATGCACTTTTCAGCGTTGAGCTTGAGGCCATGGCTCTGACACCAGACATCTGTCTCAGTGAGGCCCTTCTGTAGGATGTCCACGTCATTTGGGGACTCTACTATGGCACCTAATTTGCAGTCATCTGCAAACTTCGTTAGCCAGAGACCTTCTGTGTTAGCCTGTACTTCAGAGAAGTAGATACCAAACAGGAGAGGACCCAGGACTGAACCCTGTGGTACTCCACTTGTCACTGGTTTGAAGTCAGATTTGGAGTCTGCAACTTTTACAGTGTGGGTTCGGTCAGTGAGCCAGTTGGCAACCCATCTTGTGACGTATGGATTTATACCCAGCTTACTGAGTTTATCTTTAATTCCAGAATGGGGGATGGTGTCGAAAGTCTTGGCGAGGTCAAGCTAAGCTGTGTGAACCACCTTACCTTCATCTACAGCTTTGGTGACCGTTTCAAAGAAGTCGATCAGGTTCAGGAGGCATGATCTGCACACAAACACAAAATAATACAGAAATAAAAAAAGTCAGGCATTGCTACTGTATTGCCTTCTGTGATGTTCTGCTGCTTTGTACTATGTTTAATGTTCAGCATGTATGGTCAGTCTGAACCAAAGGTTAAGTCAGATTTAATCAATTCTTTCAGGGAATTACAATTCAGCTATCTGTTCAATCAGAAGTGTTTGAAAGGATGACTTTTCTTTACCACATGGGGCAGGTCCCTACATCTACTATGCATGGAGATTTGCCCATCTTATCCCCTAACTAATGTAATTAACTCCAAGGTCACAAAACTTCAGTATTTGAGTCTTATTGTGGTAACTTTTGTTTTCTTCTACATTATAAATCTAGTCAGTCAGAACTTGTTTGATTAAAAAGGGCTTGTCAGATTATGACCCACAGAAAGCCTACATAATCTACCAAACGAATAAGGAATGTAGCCATGTAGATCATCCCTAATTCTAGTACAAGTATTCACCAACTGAATAAATACATACAAAGATAAGCAAATTCAATACCTTGTTCACAACTTTCTAATAAAAGCCAAGATATGCAAGAAAGGAAAGAACACTTGTGTAAGAACTTACCAGAACCATAAATGTCCTTCTCTTCCATGTTGCAGTATTCATAACAGTAGGGAGATTGCTGCCTGTGGCACTGTACATCTGGCCAGTATAACAAAAAGTCTTTGGATAAGGGGTATGTGCGACGTTGCATGTCAGAGACATAAACCTATGTTGGCTACATATATGATGTCTGCACATACCCAACTCAGAACTGGTTGCCGCATACCACAGAACCCCTGGGAGGCTAGAAGGAAAGAAGCTTTCCAGACCCACACATACCACCAGTCATGGCTGTATTTAAAGCTACAGAACTATATGGCAGCTGTTATACCCTTTTAAAGAAAGCAAATACATGGGGTAGGTGGGGGGGGCTGGGACATCTAGGATTATGGTAAGTTCTTGCACAACTATTCTATGTCCCTCTATTCTCATGTTGCAGTATTCATAACAATAGGGAGCGTACCAAAGCTTTAGGTAAGAGCCTGGGAGGAAGGGTGGGAGACAGACTCGATGAGACCCTGCAAAACTGACCTGGCAAACCCAGCCCTTGCTCTAGAAATCAAGTCTAGCTTGTAATGTTTGGTGATGGTATGTACAGAAGACCAAGTGGCTGCTTCCAGAATGGAAGTGTAGTCAATGCCCCTGAAAAAGGCTGCTGAACATGCAGCTGTTCTGGTAGAATGGGCTTTCACATTGGAATTCAATTCCTTTCAATGAAAGGAATAGCCAAATGAGACAGCCTTAGAAATCCATGAGGCAATCATTAGTTTTGACACTGCCTTGCCCAGGTCTCTAGGGTGAAAGGAGACAAAAAGCTGGTCAGACTTTCTAGTGGATTTGGTCTAGTCCAGATAATACCTCAGTTGTCTATGAACATCCAGGGAATGCAAAGTCCTTTCTGAGGAGTTCTGAGGCCAAGGGAAAAAAACAGGTAGACTAATTGTCGGATTCAAGGAGACCTCATTAACCACCTTAGGCATGAAGAAAGGATTGGTCCTGAGGGAGACCCTATCTCTGTGGAAGATGATGTATGGAGGAGTAACCATAAAGGCTTGGATTTCGGAGACTCTCCTGGCAGAAGTAAGGGCCACCAACAAAAACTGCTTTCCAAGTACATAACTTAACAGATGCTGAATGGGCTAGTTCAAAGGGCGGTAATGTGAGTTTTCCAGCACAAAATTTAGGTCCCAGGATGGAGGAATAGGCTTACGAGGAGGTCTGATATGAAGAACCCCTTTTAAAAAGAGTTTTACATCTAGCCTGGATGTAACAGGGGTAGTAAAGGGAGACCAGCAGAGATGGCTGAAAAATGCACTTTTACAGAAAAATATGCCAGTCCAGAATGTAGCAGCTCACACAAATAAGAAAGGACCATAGGTACCTGAGAAAGTAATGGGTCCTGTTTGTTCTTGACACACCACCTGGAGAATCTTTTCTATTTAGATAAGTAATTTCTCCTGGTACTAAGTTTCCTGACCTCCTGCATGACACTGAGTACATCCTCTGAATACAGGTGTCTAAAGGGGATGAAAATTCTATCACCCATAAGGTCAGTTTGAGATTCAGCACCTGTGGGTGTATGAGGGATCCCCTGTCTCATGCGAGTAGGTTGAATCAGTGAGGTAACCTGTGGGGATTGTCCTTGGCCAATAGAAACAGTAGAGGAAACCAATGCTGTCTTGGTCAAAATGAGGTCACCAGGAGGATTTTTGGCTTGTCCCTCAATCTTCAGAAGGACTTTTTGAAACAGTGTAGGGGGGGGGGGGGGCAAAGCATAAAGGAACATCCCTTCCCAAGAAAAAGAGAAGGCGTCCACCTTCCAAGCTTGTGGATGCGGTGTTCTCGTGCAAAAGAGCATACGTCTGTTCTGGTAGAAGGCAAACAGATCACCCTGTGGAATACCCCACCTGTGAATAAGATCCAAAAACACTTCCCTGTGAAGCATCCATTTGTGACAGGGTGCTAAGGTTTTGCTGAGGGTGTCTGCCATCACATTCTCTGCTGAGGAAATGTATACAGCTTGCAGGTGAATGTGAAGATTTGTCGCTAGGGACCAAATTTGAATTGCCAAGGTGCAGAGTGGATAAAACCTCGTCCCTCCCTGCTTGTTGATACACTACAGAACAGTCATATAGTCTGTGATAACCTTCAAGGTGCCTGGCAGTAGAATCTCTTGGAAGGCCTGCAGTGCCAAGAGAAGGGCCCTCAGTTCTTTTATGTTGATGTGGTCCCTATTTATCTGGGTGGACTACTCTCCCTGGACTTTGTTCTGACTGCTGGTGCTGTGCAGGACGGCCCCCCTACCCAGATCTGATGCATATGTGTAGAGGTGTTAAGTGGGAGAAGGGATCTGCAGGAGCACCCCTTAAAATGAGGGAAATGTTGGAGATCCACCATGTCAGCTCCTTTCTGGCATGAGAGAAGAGGGAGTGTAACATCCAGAGGATGGTATGTTGACTCCACAAATTCCTCAAGGCCCACTGTATTTTTTTCACATGCAGCCTGGCCAAGGGAAGCATGGGAATCAACGAGGCCATGTGGCTCAGGACCCTCATACTCCCTGGCTGAGATTGCTGGGAGAGGTAGGAGAGATTGGAAGTAGTGGGTGAGGGTTTACAACTTCTGGCAGGGGATAAAGGCTGACATTATGTCCATCCTTATCCTGCACCCCAAGAAGACCAGGTCTTCACCTGGTGTCGTTTGGGATTTTTGTAGATTCACTATGAAACCTAGGTCCTCCAAGATCCTGGCCACCAAGTCTAAGTGATGGGACAGGGAGTGAAAGTCCTGGTGCAGGGTTAGGAAGTTGTCTAGTTACGGGGTAAATTTGAATGCCCTGCATTCTGCAGTAGGTGATAACTGGGACTAGACAGTTTGTGTATACTCCTGATGCTGTAGAGTCTCCAAATGGCAATGCAGAAAACTGAAAATGTGAGGTACCTACTGAGAAAAGCAGAAACTTCCTGTAGCTGGGGTGAATGGGGATGTGAAGGTTAGCATCCTTCAGATCCAGGGATGCCATAAAGGCTTGGTGAGGGGTAAGAGGTAAGAGATGCTGTAGGGTGAGCATCTTGAAATTAGGCACCCTGAGATATTGATTGAGTAGAGACACTAAGGTGAGCATCGTGAAGGTAGGCACCCTGAGATATTGATTGAATAGAGACAAGTCAATAATTGGTCTCCAAGGACCATCTTTTCTTGGAACCAGAAACAAACATTCTGCAATAAAAGCCTTCAGCTATCTGAACTTGAGAGACATATTCTACTGTGCCCTAAGATAGGAGCTGATCCAGAATTGCTAGAAAAAGGTGGAGCTGATTTGATGGTGGTTGAGGGGTCCCCTGGAAGGGTGGAACTGCCCACCAAGTTATGAAGTAACCATTTTTTTTTTTATAATAGGAAGGACCCAGTTCTCTGAAGTGATTTTTTGCCAGGAGGGAAGGGATAGGATTAGATGGAGGGATAGAGGTGTGGATCTGGGTAGGGAGTTTGAGTCACAGTGGAGGAACTCTGTCAGGGTCAGGCTGTCTCCGAAAGGAAGTAGGAACTGAGGTGGAGAAAGGTCTAGGGGTGGTTTGTTTCCTAGAGTGCCTCTGTCCCTTAGACTGGGCTACAGTAGAGTGGGAGGACTGCCTCCATACAAACTGGTCTTTTGTGGATAGTTCCTGTTGTATCTAGGAATGGGCGAGATGAGCAAATGTTTTAGATTTTGCAGACCTTTGCCCTTTTCTTGGAGGGATTTAAGGAGCTCAACTGAAGCAGTGCCAAAGAGAGCTTTATTATCCAGAGGATTATCAAACAATTTGGCCTGTACATCCAAGGGTAGAGGCCGTTATTTCAAATCAGGAATATCTCCCAAGGACAGAGACAGATGCAGCAGACTTAGATGATGCTTCTACAGTATCACAGCTGCACTTGACTGAATGCCTGGTCACCTGAAGGACAGTAAAGAGCAGGGCAGTTAGCTGAGACTTGTTAGGAGAATCTTCTACCTCGGACATTAGGGCAGTAGTCAGACAATGAATCTTGGACAAATGTAAGCCATGTGGGTTTGACAATTAACGGCTCTGATAGCCAGGGTGGAAGAAGTGTATATTTTCTTCCCCAGTCTGAAAATGAACTTGTTATCTTTATCTATTGGGAACAAAGTAGACAGTAACTGTCTGGAGGATGTGTCTGCTGACACAGCAATAACTGCAGGGTCTGCAGGGGGATTTTTGAACAGGAATTGTGCCTGTTGGGGAACCTTGTAAAATCTATCAGGTCATTTACACACTGGAGGCTGAGAGTCTGGGTTCTGAGAGGCAGCCTGAAAGGCATCCTGCAAGGCTGGGAGCAAAGGGGGAACTGCACACAGGGAAGGTTGTTCCATCTGCAGGAGTTCAAAATACCCATTTTCTGTCTTAGACGCATCAGAAACCTGCCATTTAAAATGCTGTCTCATTCACTAAAGTAACGGTATCTCCAAAGGAAAATTCTTCCCCAGGAGACTCAGGACTAAGGGAGTATTCTACTTTAGGGGTAGTAAAGTCCTTGGGGGACTCAATTTGGGAAAAATGACAGGGATTCATCTGAAGAAGACGTTTCTTCCTCCAAGTCTTCCAGGGGCTGCACAGGGGGTAGAACAGGCTGTGGCATCTGAGACTGAAGGGCCTAGAAGGTTCTGAACAAGTTCTGAGAAAAGGCTTCCCATCTTGGTGTAGATTCTGCAGTTCCGTGTTTTTGTTTCTTTTTTAAAGAAACAGGAGAAGTAGTTGGTTTGGGAGCCAATGTCAGGGTGGAACGTAAGGCAGCAACAGGCCCCTCCAATGCCAAGAGCCATGGTTCCCCCTCACCATCAGGACCCAATGGTTGACTAACCTCAGCAGACATACTGTGGATTTCCACTGAACTGGCTTCCACCATGGTTCCCTGTTCTAGCAGTAAAACCAACGGCTGATGAGACCCTGGGCTATCATTTGCCTTGAGTCTCTCACGGGACTCCCGAGGTGCAGCATGGGCATTGTGCCTAACATTTTTGGCCTTCTTCCAAGGCGGCTCCTCAGAGGTACCTACCCCGCCCTCCATACCGGATGCCAAATGTCGGAGTCTTTGAATTTCTAAGTATAAATTTAAAACAGCCAGATGGCTTCTCAAAGTTTTGGGAACAAAGGATTGGTAGATGTCACAAGACTTGTAGTCGTGGCCTGCCTCTAAGCAAAACAAAAACTTGTCATGCATGTCCTTATGTGGAATCCATCTTCCACAAGCACACTTTACCTTCCTAGCTGACATGTATGTCTGGAAAACAAGAAAATAATGTAGAATAAAAAAAAAAAAAAAACACAAAAAGGCACTTAGCATGAATGTAGACAGCAGAAGGCAAATGAACAAACGGATTCCACGAGCTGGCGATCGGACGTCTGTAGATCACTGCAGCAGAAAAGTTCTGAGTTGGGTACTTGCAGATGTCACATATACAGCTGACGTAGGTTTAGGTCTCTGACATGGAATGTCACACGTACCCCTTATCCAAAGATTTTGGTATACTGTCCGGATGTGCGGTGCTGCAGGCAGCAACCACCCTACTGTTATGAATACTGCAACATGAGAATAGAAGGACATTGAATGTTAATATTGACTAAACCACACTGGAAAGGTATGGGTTAAAATGGGAGCAGTGCAAAAACAGTGGTGGCAAATCAAGAGAGGTATCACTCCTAGGAAGCAAAAACAAGGGAACATCTACACATGAGAGCATCATGCTATCTCAGCCTGCAACTCAGCTCTTAAGTCTCCTTACTGTGACACCGGTCTGTTTTTGTATACACACCCAGTTCACTCAAGGCCAGCAATGCAAGTCAGTGGCAACAAGGTGTGGGAGTGGACTGCCAAGAAATATAACCAGTAAAAATAGAATATGCAGGACCAAAGCTTTCAGAGAAATGGGATCCTAGAAAAGAAACCGATTGAAGGAAGACAAATGGTAAAACTAGGCCTTATCCCACTGAGGAAACTTGGAATTAGGAGGAAACCAGACTCTCTGTTTATATGCAGCTTCAAATCAGGCAGGTAAAGAAATGTCAGTTAAAATAGAATAGTAGTTTAACAAGACATCCTCTGTGAACAGAAGAGAAAGAAACATGCCAATGTGTCAACACATACAGAAATCCACCTATGTGATGTACGGGAATAAACAGGCATGGGCTAATGCTGTGTGCCGTTTCTTTTTGAGTCCCACCCAAACACTGTGAATAGGCACTAAAAAACACTAGCGTTACAATTATCCTCTTTACCCCTTACCACCTAGTTCAGTTCCATTATCATCATCCCCCCAGAGCCCATACATATGTGGAGGAAAGCCTTATGATATCACATATTTCAAGCTCAGGTAGCAAAGTTCCAAGGTGGAGGGGCCAGTGCAATTGAAAATCATCTTTCTTGAGTGTAGTCAGATTACCTTAGCTCTGTACTGTATGCAGTCTATGACACTAACAATGAATCATGCACAGTTTTGTGCAAAGTGCTTAAGGGTGTGTGCCACATTATGTGTCAAAGATAGATGCTGGTACCATAGCTCCCATTTCCACTGGAAGTCAAACTCCCAAGGAAACTCTCCCACTCCTCCCAGTGGGAGCAGCAGTATTTTAGACTCTTCACCCACATCCCCACTTTAACAAATCTGACTTTTTCCAAACCTTACTTGCTGGTAGCATAGACAGGAACCCTGTGGGTCACAGGTGATTTAAACAAGTGACAGTTTGTTGATGGGACAAGTAGCATGGAAGGCTGCAGTGAATCATCCTCTGCACTAGAAGAAACACTGGAGGAGGATGAAGAAGATCCAGAATTATGCACTGAAGAAAGCGAAACCTTGGAGAAACAGACTGGGAGCAGGAGTGCAGTGCTGACACGCAGGGGTGTTACACTTGTGTGCTATTCAAAGATGGCCTTGTGGCACCAGGCGAGGGAGTGCTTTCCATACATTATTTGATAAGGATTGTTGATAATGGATTTGTCTGATATTTTATCTTTTTCAGGGAGCTATTTGACTCTCCACAATCACACAGCAGTAGGCATCCGCTTCATCCTCGGTCAGTGAAAAAGTAAATGTTTGAGTAAATTTCTGAAACTACTCTTTTGCATGCTGTGATGTAATATGTTGGCTACATAAATTACCCTAAGCTCAGCAGATTTTTTTTTCTTTTTTGATACTTACACAGTTCAACTTATGATCTTTGTGCTGAGGAAGCACTAAGTGTACATGTGACCATCAAATAAACAAATGCCTGTACTTTGACTACATTTATTGTCTCGGGAAGGAGCATATCATAAGGACTGCTGCAGATGTCAGTCATTGGTACAAGAGAAAAACTTTTGGCCAACTTTGCATCCAAAAAGATTGCATCTTTTGGGAGCTCCTTATTAGGGAACTGGTGGGAGATTTCTCCATGCAGACCTACATATAAATTGGATTATTTCTACAAAAGCAAGCAGTCCAAGGGGCAGGATATTTCAAATGTTCAGCTTCCATCCTGCTTCCTTCGTGTACTCAGCTTATGTAGGCCTATTGAGAACTTTATCCCCCATCCATTTTCTGCCACAGAGGAATACGAAGGGACTAAGGGAAAAACTCCACTGACTCCTCCTGCCCCGTAAGGTTTGTCCTTGGTATCTTGAGTTGTCCAGCCTCTGACTGTTTTGCACCAAAGCTCAAAGAGCCTGATCCTTGAAATGGTAATTTTTGTCACCAGTCATGGACTAGAAGTACTTTACATCAAGGACTCCCCTGCATGGGTGCTGTGTAGGCCCAGTAAGTCCTGGCTGAGGAGGGTCCATCAGGTCACCCTGATCCAGGCTGGCCACATATCAGGTACATATGTTTTTCACATCTGTTCGGAGTTTGAGCTGTGGGTGTTGTGATTACACCCTTAAGGGGTAAAGTCTGTAATGGGCTTGATGCAGGTCTTTTCTCCAGGACCCATCAGTTGTATGTGGTCATGTGCAAATTACTTATGTCTTGATACCTGGCTTGTGTCAGTCCCATGAGCCTGTTTGCATAACACAGCATAGGTGCTCACTTTGCATGTAATGGGGGGGGGGGGGACTTCCTTACATACAGGCTGCTGTGAGGAGTAAAGGGATTCTGAGGTAGTTTCCTGGGATGTCTGCCCCCTTCACTTCCTCTTCATATGATTCTGTTTTGGGGAAACCCTCAGGTTTGTGAGGACTAGCTTAGACCCTTATTCCATTCACCCTGAAATGCCTGAAGGTGTTTCTGGAGAGGAGGTTTAAGTAGACCTTGGCCATTTTTCCTTTGGAGCAACTTATTGAGGATGTCATCTGAGCAGCACAGAAGCTACTTGATTCTTGAAACTATTTTTGTTTGAGGGTTTTCATTAAAACAAAAAGTCTTGAAAAATGTGATAAATGGAAATGTGAAGAAACAGCTTACATTAGTGTGTTCATGCAACTCAAATGTTAAAAATACACATTCAGAAAGGCTGTCATGTATAATAGGTAGGAAAAATAACTTTTTATTATAACGGCTATACTATCCATAATGACTTGGAAAGTAAATGGCCTTACATGTATAGGCAAAAGGAAAGAGTATTGAATAATATTAAGAAATGCAGAGTGCAAATAGCAGTGCTGCAGGAGACACATTTGGAAAGAAATGAGCCTGTAAATTTGATAAAGTGAGGATTTAAAGATTGATATTTAGCGGAATATCAGTAACGAAGGAAAAGGGGAATAATTACACTAATTGCTAACGGAGGTCCAATACTGGTAGAAGAGAAGAAAAAAAGATAATGGTAGATTTGTGGTAGTAGTGGGCTATTTGTAGGGAGGAGGATTAAGTTGTTATATATTTATAATACTGCTGTTGTGGAGCTTAAGAAAATTTTAGGGGAAATAATCAGCTTTCAGCAGAGATTACTTATAGGTGGGGAGTGGAACAAGATGCATCTGGGAAACCTAGAAGGAAAACTGTAACAAAAGATGATAGATTTTTGAAGTAATTTGTGAAAATATTTGGTATTGAAGATATGAATTTAGTAGTAGGAACTCAGAGACTTGACATATTCCCTATGATACAATAATTGGGCTAGACTACATAGAAATTATATTTCACAGGAACATGTGCATTTAATTGAAAGCTTCGACAAACATCCAATAATTATTTCAGATTATGCACCAATAAAAAGCAAGATAAAATGCAGGGTAATGAAGTAAAAACGAGTTACTGGTACTTTCCCACCTACCTGTTAAAAAGACAGGAATTTAAGGAATAGGTAGTGTAAATTATTTACTTATTTTCTTTTATTTAACATTTGTTACCAGGAAAGTCTGATTGGGACAGAGCCCATTTTCAGGAGAGGCCCAGGGAGAAATGCTTTAGATGTATGTCTTTGGAATGTGGGAGGAGGGGGGGGGGAGCAAACTTTAACAACATCAATAAAACAATGATGATCCAGAGGGAAGAACACAAAAAGCAGATACTGCTGTTTTTGGTGGGTCTTGATGCAAAGAAAGCATTTGACAGAGTAAGGTGGGACTTTATGAACAGGCAATGGAAGCATTTGCATTCCCAGATACAATAATAAGATTAACTATGAGGATATATGAAGGATCAGAGGCAAGAATTAAAATGGGAGGGTTACTCTCCAATAAGTTGTGCCTGAATAGAGGAACCAGTCAAGGGTGTCCTTTTTCCCCTTTATTTGCTTTATATTTAGAACCACGGGCAAAGAAAATAAGGGACTCAGAAATTCAAGGATATAGTTAATAACAGAATAAGAATTAGCATAAGAAAAGTTGACCTTATCTACAGACAATATTATTTTGTACCTGATAAATCCAGAAAAGGATGTCTCAGTGCTATGGAACATTTTGAGACAGTTTTAAGTCTTTTCAGGATATAAAATTAATGACGATAAAACAAAGGCTATAGCTGTAAATTATGTACCCACGCATGAACTGGTTCAGCAATTCCAATATTTATAGGGTAAGAAACGCTTAAGTATTTAGGAGTATGGATAAAAAGGCTTTTGCTATGCCAGATAAGGATATGTGTGAAGAGACTAAACAAAAGAAATACAAAAAAACTGAGAAAATGGAAGCCCTTGTTTATGGATATGGACAATAGATGCAAGTAATGAAAATGTCTGTTTTTAATCCCTTTATTTTTATATTCAGGTCAGGCATATTTTTTCAACCTGAGGAGAAGTTGTGGACAATAATTAATAAAGAATTGAAGGAAATTATCTTGGAGGAGAAGAGGGCAAGAGTAATGTGGGATAAGTTGATCCTTTCAATAGAACAAGTTTTTTTTTTAGGATTATCTGATTTGAATGGATATTTTAGAGCCACAAAATTAAGGCACAACACAAGCAGGTTATAATTCAAAGAGGAAATGGACGACAAAGAAGCAGTGGGGGGGGGGTTTCAAGAGATAAGGAAACATTGGGATTTTGGATGCAGATCTTTAACGAAAATAAGAACACATACAGAATATTAAGTCCCAGAAAGTATTCTAAGAACTAGGCCAATATGACAATGGAGAAAGGAAATTTTACTGATGGGGATGACTGCAAGTACGGGTACAGAGAATAGGAAAGAGTGGGTTGGAATTTACTGGGAAAAAATGGGAAAGCAGCCAAGGTATTGAGAGCAAATAACTAGAGAGGGAAAGGTAACAAAATAAGATGAGGCCAAGAAGTAGACATTTGGACTGCAGGCTAGAGACTACCTTCCCTACCAGGGATTGAGAGAGTAAAGGCAGAGTAAAAAGAATAGGAAAATCATAAGTGAAAGACCTGCTCTGGCAGAGTTTTCAGCTGAATCTAGAAGAGAAGATTCTGTTAAATGGATAATTAGTAGGGTATATAAAATACTGCATGGCAGCTGTAAGAATCAGAGAAGGTTTGAAAAATTGGGAAGAGAGACTGGATAAGCAATTTACAAGGGAAGAATGGAAGAACATCTGTATGTCTCCCAAGCGTGTAACAAAATCCAACAGGTTTAGGATTTTGCTTGATTTTTGTTTGCATAGGCATTTTTATATGCCAAGCAGACTTCAGAGTTGTGGGTGGCACAGTGGTGCAGCAGATAACATTGTTACCTCACAACAAGACGTTCCCTGGTTCAATTCTTGGCTGAGATGCTTTCTGTGCAGAGTCTGTATGTCCTCACTGTGTTTGCATGGATTTCCTCCGGGTGTTCCAGTTTCCTCCCACACTCCAAAGACATGTAGTAGCTGGACTGAATACTCTAAATTTGCCATAGGTATAAGTTTGAGTGTGAATGCGTATGGAAGGAGAACTGCAGCACAGCTAACCACCACCCAGCAGTGTGAAAAAACATTAAAAATACTGCTATGGTTGAGGTAGGTAACTAGCTTTCCACATACACCCATGTGACGGGAAGGGATGGTATTGTCTGAATCCCCTTACTACATATAATTAACTTCCCAAGGTCACAGCGACTCATGAAAAGGGTTGCATTCAAATAAGTGTTCCGTTGATGAAATGGGATTTGTTTAAATCATGAGGATTACTTACTCCTCTAGTATCTCAGTCAGTTTTTAAATTCCCAACAAATTGCACCTGAGATCTAGGCAAGCTTGAAGCAGTCCCAGATTATTTCACTGCTACTTTTTGTTAGCTCAGTCCCGAGCAAAGCTTAACCAAAAAGCAAGTCCAAACTGTACTGCCTTAAGTAATCACCAAAGTTACTAGTTTACTCTAATAGTCGACTATCAGTGTAGAATATTGTTTTATGTATTCACCACACAAAGTATATCCCTGGACCTCATCTCCCTGGGCTGCCAATGAAAATGAGCCATAAACCAAGCTGGATAACCCGTTCAACAACAACAATAAATAAATAAATAAATAAAGCTAACACAATGTGTTTGCAAGGGGAAAAAAAAGCTAAATCATACTCACTCAAAAATATAAATACCATTCATTCTTTTTCCAATACTCACTTTATCCTAGAACAGAGCCTAACAAGCAAGCAATGATCATTAGCCACAATGCTCATTCTGGACAACAGCAACCTAACCACACATACCTCCAACAAAACTCAGTTTGGCTGCAATGCGTGGGACATGCAGACACCACAATGAGAAGTGAATTAAAAGAACTTAGTGCTGTGAGGTACCAATGCTAACTGCTGTACCACTTTGTTAATAAATGAATATAAAACTACAAAACTTGATCACTTCTGTGGAGATTCTGTGCCAAGATCACCACACACAGAAAAGCCATCGAAAGGTATACGCTCCCCGACTCTGAAGCTAACCAGCAAGTGCCAGATTTTCCTCCATAGACTTGAAATACTCAATACACTAAACACTCTTAAAACCGCTTCAACTAGTACAAACTACTGACCAGCTTAAAATAGCACTCATGATTCAAAAGTTTTTAAAGAATTAAATGAGTTCTACATTGCTTACATTCGTGGGTTCTATATTTATATTCTGGATTCTCTAATGAAAAGGCAGATTGGGGCAAGGAATCTATTTCTCAGGCTGTGAATCAATTAAAGTATTTTTACCTCTTATAGAATGACAAACTCTGGGTAATGGCATAAACTGAAAATGTGCTCTTATTTGTTCCTCTAAATTTTATGAAGAACATACCGAAAATATGATGCACAGTGAGAGGTATGATTTACTGCAATCAGTTCTAAACAGTACATTCTCAGAAAGGAACTCTGCTCTTCATTTGATACTAATGTAAACACATACTTATTCTCTTAACCATCTAGTTAAAACCATACATACTTACGACTAACTCTCAGCTATGGTGGGAGGCAAACCTTAGCTTTTTATTTTGTAGCACAGTTCACAAAGCTACCACTATTCATACATCTCACTGTGCATCATATTTTCGGTCTGTTCCTCATAAAATTTGAGGTTTTCTGGCAAGTCATTGAGGATCCAAGTCACTAAATTAAGAGATAAATTTGAATTACAGACTTCATAGCATGCATTTTTCTGAAGGATAACACAACAACTTTATATCAGCAACTGAAGTTTAGAACAGCAATATTTAAAAAGTACAGTTGTGTACTCTTACCATAAATGTAGATGTTCGAGTGTATTCATTGTTGCAGTCATCACATTTGGGTTACGTGCCTGCAGGCAGCCCTCAGCCGGCCTGAATAACAGAGTCTTGGATTCCTGCATCAGATGCTGTCCCACGACGTCAGGGGGTATAAAACATGCAGCCGAAGCCATTACAATCAGTTTTTCTTGCCCCAGATGTCAGGTGCCCCTACAATGGGAAGCAATTATATTTTATGGTACACCTCCATCAAAAAACAAATACACCAGAAAGCTTAAATACACCAAACAAGAAGGAAGGGTAGAGCTAAGAGAAGTCAGGGGGCTGGAGGGAGGGTAACCAGGACTGCAACAGTGAATACACTCGAACATCTACATTTATGGTAAATGTACACAACTGTACTATGTTCTTCGTGTTTCACTGTTGCAGTCATCACATTTGGGTTGATTCCCAAAGTTAAGGAAGGGAGGAGGAAGTTAGAGAGCATTAGGGCCAGCTATTAAGCCCTGCAAGACTGCAGTGGCAAAATCAGCTCTGGATTTAGAAAAAATAGGCATGTGGTAATGCTTGGTGAAGGTATGTACAGAGCTCCAGATAGCTTCTAGGATGTCCCTGATAGGGACTCCTCTGAGAAAGGCTGATGCACAGCCCTGGTGGAATGTGATCTTATCCCCTGTGGTGTAGGTTTTCCATTGTACTTATAGCAATGGGCTATCCATTTAGAAATGGTTTGCTTTGAAATGGCCTTCCCCTCTGCCCCTGCAGCAAAGCCAACTAGCAGCTATTCAGATTTTCTGAGAGGCTTAGTCCTGTCCAAATAAAATCAAAGTTGTCTAAGCACATCCAAAGAGTGCAATATCCGTTCTCCTTTGTTTTGTGAATTAGCGAAAAAAGCAGGCAAATGAATGGACTGATTTAGGGCCACACTAGACACCACTTTGGGCATAAAGGAAGGATTGGTCCTGAGGGAAATCCTGTTAGCATGGAAGATAATGAAGGGTTCCACTGCCATAAGGGCCTGTAATTCAGACAGTCTTCTTGCCGAAGTGATGGCTAGAAGGAAGGCTGTTTTCCAAGAAAGGAATTTCAACTCTGCAGTTGCAGCTGGCTCAAAGGGAGCTAGAGTGAGCTTTTCCAATACAAAGTTATGGTCCCAGGCTGGAGTAGGGGCTCTCCTGGGAGGGTCTTAAATTTTTGGCCCTCAAAGGAATTGCTTTAGCAGAGGGTGAGAAAAGAGGGGTGCTTCATCAGTATTATAATGTGCTGAAAATGGCAGAGGCATGTGTTTTAATTGACAAGAAGGATAGGCTCTTGTGGAGCATTTCTGTTAAGTACTGAAGAATGTGAGGTAAGCTGGGCACCGTTGTGCCCATCCCCTGAGTTTGGCTCCAGGAACAGTATCTTTTCCACTTTTCAGCATAGGATTTTCTAGTACTAGGCCTCCTTGCCTCCAGAATGACATCTAGCACCTGCTTACTGAGGGATGCTGTTGGAGAGCTCAAGGAATTAGCTAGGCTGCAAGGTTCAGGGTTTGAAGCTGAGGGTGCAGAATCTGGCCCACCTGCTGAGACAGCAGGGGAAGGGGTCTGAGGCAGGTGCCATGGTTCCAGTAGTGTCATACTATGCAAGAGGAGGTACCAGTGCTGGCATGGCCAGTCTGGTGCAATCAGTATTGTCCTTGGCTTGTCCTGTTTGATCTTTTGCAGAACCTTCGAGAGGAGAGGCAGAGGGATAAAGGCATAAACTGAGAGGCTTTCCCAGGTAAAGGACAGGGCATCCACTTTCCAGGCTTGACTGCGGGAAGTCCTTGTGCAGAATTTGTCCAACTGGTAGTTCTGAGGGGAGACAAACGGGTCTACCTATGGAGTCCCCCATTTGTTCCTCAAGAGGTTGAATATTTTTGGTTCCAGTTTCTATTCATGTGGGTCCATGAGATTTCTGCTTAGGTTGTCTGCCAGTGAATTTAGCTTGTCTGGCAGGAACTGAGCTTGCAGGTGCACTTTGTAGCTCAAGGCTGTGTTCCACAGAGCCATGGCTAGTCTGCAGACAGGGTACAAGTGGGTTCCCCCCTGCTTGTTTATGTACCACATAACTGTGGTGTTGTCTGTCTTTACCAATAATTGTCCTGGAAGAATGCGGTCTTTGAAGGCTGTCAAGGAATTCTGTACAGCTAACATTTCTTTTTGGTTGATATGCAAGTGCATCTGTCTTAGGTTCTATTTGCCCTGAATGCACTGTCCTGTCAAGTGAGCCCCCCATGCATAGTCTGATGAGTCTGTTGTTAGGTTTTGGGCGGCAGGGGGTAGAGTGAAAGGGAGCCCCTTGTTGTGATAGCAGGCCTCTGCCCACCAAAGGAACTCTGTCTTTACACAAGGAATGATAGGAATCATTGATTCCAGGTCCTGAGAATGTTGACACCATAGGCTTTTTAGGTAGCATTGTAGTTTCCTCATATGTAGTCTTGCATATGGAATTAGCAGAATGCAAGATGCCATAAACCCCAGGGCTTACAGAATTTTCCTTGCAGATAGCTGGGTCTTTGTGGCCAATAGTTTGAAGTAGGTTGCCAGATAAACTTGTTTCTCTGGAGTGATTGTGTACCCCAGAGAGATTATAAGTTTCTTTACGAATGCCAGATGTTTTAATAGCAAGTCCTGGTTTTCTGCCTGAATCAGACAATTGTCCAAGTATGGGTAAATTTGAATTTTTCTCTGCCTGCAAAATGCAATGGCTGGAGCTAGACACTTTGTGAATACCCTGGGTGCAAAGGGAAGTGCAGAGAACTGATAGTGCATGGAGCCTGCCGTGAAGCGTAGGTATTTCCTGAAAGATTCCCTTATTGGAATGTGCAGGTAAGCTTCCTTTAAGTCTAAGGTTGCCAACCAGGCATCTTTGCCTAGCAGAGGAAGCAGCTATTGAAGTGCTAGCATTTTGAATTTTGGGATTACCAAAAAGGTGTTTAGAATAGAGAGGTCCAGGATATGATGCCAGGAGCTGTCTTTTCTGGGTACCAGGAAAAGTCTTGAATAAAAACCTTGTCCCCTTTCTTCTGCTGGGACAGGCTGAATAGCCCTGATACTTAGAAGAGAGATAACCTGCTGTTGGGCCTCTGCCCACTGATTTGGGGGTAGGTCTGGCCAACCATTTGGGGTTGGTAGGGTGTGAAAGTGGAATCTGTATCCTTGGGAAACTATATTCAAAACCCATTTGTCCTGGGTAATGAGTTCCCAGTTTTTTGCATGCAAGGCAAGCTTTCCTCCTAAGGGAGCAGGCAGCTGAGCAGGGCTTGGAAGGGTTAAGGTTAAGTTATTGTGCCATTTTTCCACAGGTGGGTGTCTTACTACTCCCTGCTTTGGAAGTGGGAGCCCCCCAATGTTTAGGTCTGTGCGTAGCCTGAGACTGTAACCTAGGTGGTCTGCTGTTCCTGGGTTTGGACTGAGAAGGCCTGGAAGAGACTGGAAAGGACCAATTCTTTGAAGGCCAATGCCTACTAAATCTGGAAGGCTGTACTTGCAGGAAATCTTTAACAGTTTGCATAGATTTAGCTTTTTCCTTCATCTGTTTGGGGACGACTTCTGCTTTGTTGCCAAACAGGTGGTCTTGGTTTAAGGGAGCATCCAGCAATTTAGCTTTAACATGATCTGGCAAGTTTTGCTCCTTAAGCCAAGCATGCCTTCTAAGTACAGACCCAGGACAGCAGTCCTGCAAGATGCTTCTAAAGAGTCAAAACCACATTGCAAAGTATGTTTACCAACTTGTTCTGCAGAATGCATTAAATCCTGTAATTCTTTGTGTTCAGCACAGTCAGGAATCATCATTTTCTGTTTAAGTAGTCCCATAATATGCTGCTGGTACTTTAGCATAAGAAACTGGTAATTTAAAGCCCTAATGGCCAAAGTAGCAGAAGTGTATACCTTCTTACCCAATCTGTCCATGGCTCTAGAATCTCTATCAGAAGAGGTAGGATTTTTGGCAGCAGTAGCCTTAATGCCCTTTGGTCCTTGGGAAATGGTCTCTGGATCAGGCTTGGAAAATAAAGGTGAATCTACAGCTGGATCAACTGCATATTCTGTGTTCATCATCTACAGATACTAGAACAGAAATTACCAAGAGACACAGTGAACAAACCCAAAGGCAGCTAATATGAAATGGCCAAACGCTCTCAGACATGACCACAGAAATGTCAGACATGCTCACTCTCTTCCTACTTATGCTACCTACCTAGCAAACAAGTTTTATTTATAGTCACCAAACACTAATTTTTGCATGACACTGCTCTGATTTTTCCTCCACGTTTGTTAGCTACACCCTCAACTTCAGATCCAGCTCTCTCTAAAATACAGATGAACGTCAGTGCTTTTGAGTTTTCTGTTTATAAAAAATACCAATTAACAATTTTTCTATTACTACATAATTGGTATTCTTTATATCACTACATAATAAACTATCAAAAATAACAAAAGCACATTTAACAGTAAGAAATTACACCTTGCAGGCTCAAATGTTCAACTGACATAACTCGCAAACAGGCATTCAATAAACATCCATGGTCTTGCAGGACACAACTCTGCTGAAAGGTTCAGTACTTTTAACAAGGCAAACCATGTCATAATGCAGGATTACATGAACTACAGAGCTATTCTCTTCCTGCGAGTCTGTACAGCTCCTATACCATACTCTCAAAACAACATGCCCTTTTTTAATAATCACTCATTCATTATCATCACTGATTAAATCATACCACGGTGGTACAGCAGTAGCATTGTTGCCTCACAGCAAGAGGTTCTCCTGTTCGATTCTCGGCTCGAGTGCAGGGAGTGCCCTCTGTGTGGAGTCTGCATGTCCCCCCCGTGGTTGGATGGGTGTTCGAAAGACATGCGTAAATGGGCGTGCCTTCGTTGAAGGTTGGACATTGAGCTGGCACCTCGGCGTTCGTTAAAATTTACTGCCAATCATTAGCGGACCAGGGTTCTGCTGTGGCGACCCCTAACCGGGAAAAGCCGAAAGACAAACAACAACAACATTATCATCACTGATTAGCTGCATTTAATTTAGCATATATTTGTTACTTGTACTTGCGAGCCAGTATACATTTGTTGTATTTTCTTGTCTTTTGTTACCACATGGCCCGGGATGTGGCTGAAAAGGGTCCTGTATCAATACACTAATCTAGTTAAACTACAAACAAATAACTATATTAGAAAACAATACATACAGAGCACCAAATTTACTCATCCACAGCAAAATGACCATAATTCAATATATAAAGAGCAATCCAATATTTGCGGCTAGGAGATAACCAAGGCGTCTATACAGCTCGTACATAAAGCATCGACATAAACATTTAAAACTCCATAACTCTTAAAAGGAAAAAAATCTGTTTATTAGTAACAAATCGGTAAGCGCTTTCACTATGGCTTCATCAGACTGTTGACTTTCAAAATCCAACTAATCACCTTTTTATAGATCACATGCTTGATGAAAATACATGTCATTATCATATTAAAGGAGTATTTGTCAAATCTATTTCTACCATCAATGAACAACTTTACAAATGCTAAACATATAGCATGAAGCCTTCAAAGTTTCAATTGAAAATGCACTTAACAAAAAACAAATAACAAAAACAGAACAAGACTATTACAGTCCATAATATGTAGCTTAGACTTTGCAAAAATAACTGTGATAAAATCCATTGGGAATTGCAGATTGCAATACCAATGGAAAACGCGTTACCATAAGGACCCTCGTCTTGCTCCACCAGATGGTGTACTTTGTAACAGCGTGTATAATTCTCCAAAATAGTCTATACTAATAAATCAAGAATATAACAAATTAAAATTAATCAATGAACAACGATGTTTGTCCATCCACATCTACACCTTTCTGTGCATAACATCACTTTTCATATAGTGCCAAATCGCATATGCGTGATTAATAATCCACTGAATATTATGCACATATATATATATATATATATATATATATATCAAAATCAAAATTAATGTACAATTACGTGCTATAAACACACCTAACATTCACACTTCATTGAACAAATAAATAAATATATACTGATTGCACTGTGGATAATGAATTATGCTGATTGATCAAACAAGCATTATCGAAAAATAAATAATTTTGTAAATAAATATTTTTAAAAACCTCTAATTGGCATCAAATTGATTATTTCAAATATTTACTTACTTCTATTAATGCAGTATATATAAGATAGATGAATAAAAACTCGTGCCAATGAAATTGCGCATTTCATCAAATATCTAGTTGATATAACATAGCAGAAAGCCTTACCTCGTATTATGAATGTAGTAAATGAAAACATTAGCAGACGATGATGCACATAACCTAATATACAGTCTTCATGGTCTGCACAATCCGTGCATCAAAGCATTTTCATACTAAACCATTGTAGAATTTATTTTACGAAACTCTCACTTTTGAATAATTTCAACACATCTAATGGGCACGATGTTCATCACTGCCCTCGCGATGTGCAAAAGACTAAAATCAAACTGTATATAGATATGTGTGCAAACTTATACGCTTTCATGAAGCGATAAATATTTCATAATCTCTAGGTTGGTAATTACATCAATATATACAGATAATTAATTATATCTAGTTTTTATGAACTGTTCATCATGATAATGGAGCCTATAAAAAGTATATCTAGCGAGAGAAACTGTGTTTAAATAATGCTATATATATACCATGCATTCAGATCTCACCTTATAGACAGGTCTGACTATAACATAGTCATTATTATAATTCATAGTATATATAATATTCATACAGTAAAATTCAAACATTTAAATTATAAAAAACATATTAAAAAATGTATGAATGACATTAACATCTATTAAATCATATTATCTAAACCATCAGCTGTTCAGTAAAAAAACACTATTTCATCCGTGTTCTAAATACAACGAATCAACCAAGGTTATATAAATTGTATACAGTTAACATAGACTTCATATTACTTATAGCGTCTTGCCCTAAGCGCTGGTTTAATAGAGGCTCTCTCGTTAAGGCCACTGCCTTTATCTGCCCTGAATCTTATCATCCAATCAACTTCTCTCCTCTCAGTGGTATTGCAAATATTACCCTCTCTGACTAATGGAATTATATTGTCAATAACCATAAAAGTAAACTTATGCTGTTGGCCACATTTCTGAACGTGCTTAGCCAAGGCATTATTTATATATTGGATTCTGATGGCATATAGATGTTCTCTGATCCTAGTTCTGAGTGTCCTGTTGGTCTTGCCAACATAAAACGCCTGGCATATTCCGCAACTAGCCAGGTAGACTACATTGTCAGTATTGCAAGTGGCATTAACCTTGAAAGAGAAAACTTGTTTGGTATCTGGGGCGTAAATGTATTCCCATTATTTATGTAACTGCAATAATTACACTTAGCACATTGATTAGTTCCCATCCAAATATCACTAGTATGTCTGTCATTCTGGTAACAGAGTAATCTTTTTAGATTACATCTGTTTTTATACTGAAAAGTTAGTTTTGTCCCTATTATATGTGCTATATCTTCATTGCTGGTCAGAATCCGCCAATGTTTATTAATTATGTCTATGATGTCTTTCCTATCACTTGTGTAATACATCGGAAATCTAGTCTGCCTGGTATTGGCATCGATGGTCACTCTCATTAATTTGGTTAGAATAATACGGGGCAGCTCTATTGAGCCTTAAGTCATGTATGCCATCCAAGTTATGTTGCATGTCTTCTTGGCTATAGCCCCTCTGTGTAAGTCTAAATTTAAAACTGTCTATTTCCTGTTGAAATCCTCTGTGTTGCATTAAGTCTCGATATCCTCATACTCTGTCCTTTCATTATGTTGTTAAAAATAAACTGCGGGTGCATACTTGTCCTATATGGGTGCATACTTGTCCTATATAAAAGGGCATTCCTATAACAACTTTTCCTGTAAACCCCGGTGTTGACTTGATCATCCATCACTCTCTCTCTATGAATACATCCAAGAAATCTATGCGATCCACTGAATATTCAAATGTGAACTTCAAATAAGAAGTTAAATTATTGATCACATCTATGTAGCTACAGAGGTGGTGGTAGCTGCCCTCCCAAATGAGGAAGATGTCATCCACAAAACGCCTATAGAAATGCACATGTGAGATATGTAATGCACATTGGAATAATACATCTTCCTCCCACATAGCCAAAAACATGTTGGCGTAGCTATTGGCACAAGAAGTGCCCATAGCCACGCCATCACATTGTATATATAAATTGTCTTGATAAACAAAGACATCATGTTCCAATATAACCTCCATGAACATAGTTATGAGGTCTGTGTGTTCATCTGAGTAATGACTATGTTTTGTTGGATATTTCTTCATAGCTAATATTCCATCCACATTGGGAATAGTGGTGAACAATGATTGAACATCTAGCGTGACGAACATCTTATCTTGTGTCATTCGTGTACAACTGAAATATTGATACAGGTCTCCTAAGAATCGTTTAGTATCTTTCAGAATGTGTTTGTTTTGTTCTATGATTGGACTTAAATATTTTTCAACATAGAGGGAGAAAGGTTCTGTAGACCATCCACCTCCAGAGACAATCGGTCTCATTGGGGGATTGGTACCATGTTTGTGTATTTTAGGAATGCCCTGTATACTGGGAATCATGGGATTTTCTACTCGTAAATATCTAACCAATTCACTGTCTATATTTTGACTCATCTCTAGATCAGTGATGATGCTAGCTATTTTCTGTTTAATATATACAAGTTGCTGTTTGGTAATAACTCCATAGTATTTTTCATCCGCCAACATATTACACATACTAGTGTAATAGTGGAGAGTGTCCATAACTACCAATGGACCCCCTTGTCAGCTGGTCTCATGACTATGTTCTTTTCTGATCCAAGTCTTACTAATGCCTGCCTCTCATGAAAAGACAAGTTATTAAGTTTGTTTTGTCTGTTATTCTTAGTAGCAAACTGTTCATAGACATCATCTTCCACCATTTTGTAAAAGGCCTCTATAAGGGGGTGATTTTGAGGTACATATTCGCTCGGTTTCTTCAGAGGTCGTTGAATACTACTTATGTTATCCCCAAACTGAAATCTAAGCATCACATTCCTAGTAAATAGTTTCAAGTCAGTGAGTACATCAGTAATTCTGCTATTCGCTGTAGGAATGAAAGTTAAACCCTTGTTGAGTAAACTCAGTTCATGTATGTCTAATGGTCTATGAGAAATGTTCCACACTAGGTTTGCTTCTATTTGTTCCACATTTTCTTGAGTGTCTGCCCTTGGGGTCTTGTCCCCTGACAGCTTGCGCTTCTGCCTCCCCCGACTGGTTGAACGATCTGGTTTCTCCCCCCTCCCTAGGGATATGGGGAGGGGGAACTGTGAAAAATTTTTTCTTGGCACGCTGGTTCATGTTGTAGACCATACTGAATGGGTATGCTTGTCTTGTTATTTTTAGGTCGCACTGAGGGGGTTTCTATCACTGCAGTAGAAGGATGTAATGACTTGTCAGGTGGGTCATCTGCAGTAATTAGTCCCTCATCTCCAAATATTTGTGAGTGTATTTGCTCACCTTCCACTAGCTGTACAGTTCTTGAATCATCTTCAGTCTGAACATTTGATGCGACAGATTGCTTCGGCCACTCATTCCGCTGTTGTAGGGGCCTCCTATTGTCAGAATTAACTACAGTAGGCGTCTGATAAGGAGTACTGCAAGGCACTCTAGGCCAAGCAAATACTTGTGATGTACGAAAGTCTCTGACATCCCTGTCCATCTTGTTTCTCTTTTGTTGTAAGAGTCTCCTTTCATATACATTAATGCCATCTGGCATATTAGTGATAGCTCAATTCACTAGTGGCTCTGGGTATTTCATACTGACTTCATGTTGTTGAGCCAATATTGAAACTATTAAGTTATCTTCTATTGGTTTGAAAAAGTCTAGTAACAATTGCATGTATTTTTTACTGAGTTCTAAATTCAGCTTCTGCCACTGGGTAAGAAGTTCAGGATATTGATCACTGTATGTCGGCATTTTAAGTATTCTTAAGCCTCTAGGCACTATGTTTCTTTTCAGACAAACCTCAAAGTGTTGCCTTTGAGTAGTGAGGTGCTTTAACTTCAACATATCAGTCTCTAAATTCTGTATAGCCACTTGCAATTGTTGTATAATATCTACAGAGTAACTGTTTGACTTTTCTTCCCCCTCCATTTCGTAAAACATGAGTGGGTTATCTTCCTTTGTGAGGCAAGCTAGCATTTTCTTCTTCAGGCATTCGCCTCTTTCAAGTGTATTAAGTAAAGCATTACCACTTGCCTGTCTGTTCGTGTTAGTTCTCCGATCAGTATTACATTTCTTCATTGCTCTGCTGGTTTCATCATCTCGCATAATAGCATTCGGACGGTAGTCCAACTCAATATTTTCATTAGTTCCCGCCATGTCACCGTGGATAACGTATAAAAAAGTAAAAACAGCAAGGCAATATATTAACGTCTCCCACGGTGTAAAGATCTCTCTGCCCACCAAAAATACGCTAGTAAATAATCCAATAGTTGCGGCTAGGAGATAACCAAGGCGTCTATACAGCTCGTACATAAACTATTGGATTATTTACTACCATATTTTTGGTGGGCAGAGAGATCTTTACACCGTGGGAGACGTTAATATATTGCCTTGCTGATATAAAGAGCAATGACCACTCTGGTTTGCATCTGGCCTTCAAAAAGTAAGTGTGCCATTAAGTTTCCAACCTAAAACTTCGTCTTTTCTCCCTTGACAAGTGCAACAAATCCACTTTTCTACTGATTATTATCAAAGGAGACTTTAGAGATTTCACTTTAACTATTTAGTTTGAAGCTATCAAAAATATGGACAAAGAAAACAAAAAGGTTCTCTCTCTCCTTCTTTGAAGGGTTGTGCTTCAGGATCAAGTAGTTAAATACTAAGATAACATTCCATTTTCTGCAGTTTAATCCGAACTCAGCCGTTGTAATGAAATGTCTGCAAGTAATTCCCTTATTTTCTGGGCTTAAGAAATGTAAGAACACAAAAAGAAATAAAAAAAACATATACACAGACGCATATATTTGTGTGCGCATGTGTAAACCTTGGCTCAATATGACTGTTCTTCTGAAGGGACACCCCGACCCCATGTGCAAAATGGGATAAAGGGATTGAGGATGCATGGATATATATATATATATATATATATATATATATATATATATATATATATATATGTATGTGTGTGTGTATGTATATGTATGTATACATATATATATATATATATACACACATATACATATATATATATATATACATATATATATATATATATATATATAGTACTTGCGTATTATCGCAACCAGATTTTCGCGGTTGCGAATTTACAATACTTCTGTACAAACGAGGCCACAAACCACTGTAAGGTGGTATTTAGGGTCTGTTTTATTTGTTGTAGACTAGCTTTCCGTTACAGGGTCTGTGTGAAGGAGAAGACAAACATTTGAGGAAACCCGCTTCGTGTTTTCAGAGTGCCTTACACACGCACGCTTGAATTAGAATGCCTGCTGTTGTTCTGACGAACGGATTATTTTGACAGTGTGGAAGGAAGCAGCCTTCAGAGAAGGCAAAGGCAGACCCTGTAATGATGGTTTTGGTCACTTTTTTTTTGGGTGGGGGGGGCAGTACTATTTGTAAAGACATCTTCAGGTCAAAATTAAAAAAAAAAAAAACGGTTGCTAACAGCCACAAAGTACAGGAAGAAGAGAGCATTGTCCGGCAATAAGATGTTTTGGGAAAGTACTCTTACTACGTGTAATCATGAAGTGATTTCAGTAACCGGGAAGATGCAATGACATGCTGCCGCCAGGGAAGTGCATGCATAGACAGTTCACTATTTTTCTAATTTTTATTCATAACCCTGCATGAAAGACCCTTCCTTGTCAAAGAAAACACATTGTCTCCCATTTTTAAAATCTTGCCGGACACATTTCACTATCGGGAAGCAACCTTTACGATCGCAAAAATCTGGTTGCGATAATACGCAAGTACTATATATATATATATATATATATATATATATATATATATATATATATATAAAATTAAATATATATATATATGTGCATATGTTTGTGTGTGCGCATAAAATATAAAATGTAAACCGTTAACTATTTTTAATACTAAGAAATTCATCTGATTTTTTTCATATATTGCATTCTGCAATCTATTTTTTTATGTTCATAGGTGAGTGCTAAACTAGATGCCTCTGTGGGCCATTTTAAGCCTAATCAATTTCTCTGTGTGAAAAGCAAAATCCTATACCTCTTGTCTGTGAGGTAAACATCTTAACAACTACGCTAACTCCCAAACATGCTGATTGTTCATCTCACTGTTTTAGAATCCAACATTATTTGTGCTCACTTTATAAAATTATTGCACAGAATAACTACAATGAAACCAAAACAGAGACTAAATATATGCCACATATATGGTATGTAATTGTGCACTCGAGTATTTCAATGTACTTTACTGAAACGATTTACTGGCTAACACTGTATTTCTTCTGTAATGATTCTCTTCAGTAGGATCTAACCTGGTTAACAAAACAATAACAAAAAAAGATGCAGACACTAACCTTCTGCGGACATGTACCTTTAACTTGCAAAATTTGTGCTAGGCCGCAAGTGTGTTTTGTGGGCTTATTTTAAATGTGAAGTGAACCCAATGTGTGTTGCAACTTGTCAACATGCACAGTGCGGGACTGTAAAACAGTTAACAGGCAAAATGCTGTTTGTGTATTTGTTTTGTTACTGACAAACAGGATACCTTTCTTTACTTAGCTTACTAAAAACATTGGAATGTTTGCACTGCAAACAAGCTTCATCTTTAATGTAAATTTTGAATGAACAAACTTTCTATACAGATATGACTGATTACATAATGCACAGTCTATGAATGCTTGCTTTATTTTTGCTCTTTTTAAATGGAACTAGGTAGGGGGAACTTGTGCTATTTCTTTACTGAAGAAGTTAAGTCATTGAATTAATATTCTAAAATAGAGTTTAATATGTCTCAAAGTATATAGTGAATGAATTACTGCTACTTAAGTCAATGATCCCTGGTCTGTAGCTTTGATCATTATCACAGATTTTAAAGAAGACAGGATTCAAGGCTGCTCATACGCCACTCAACAAACAATATACATCCATGTGTACAGTCAGGACTTTTGGAATTGTACACCAAATTTCAGGACACATCTGGCCTCCCAAACTGCCACGCTGGGACAAGTACATGCATCTCAGCAACATACCTTTTTCATCTCAAATAAAATTACTAATTTAGCTAGCTAAATATTCTGAAAAAGAAACAAAAAATAGCAAACTATATAGCTCAATAAATGAAAACCATAGTAGACATCACAGCCCCCACCATTTAAAATCCAGTGTTGCACAAAACATGTACACTTTAAGTGTATACCATGGCACACATGCATGCACCTACACAAGGCTAAACATTTGAATAAATCAAAAACTATATAAAGAAAATTCAGTCAAAGTACTAGAAGGACAAAGTGGTGCTTTTCGGTCTTCAAAGTATGACCAAATGCCATGTTACCAACAGCCCAAATTCCCACACCAAAAACACACAAGTCTGAAAACTACCAAAAACAAATGTATAACAAGCTCTAACCTAATCTTTAATACCTGTCCGACTTGTCTGTCTGAACCACCACCAGCCCCTCGAGGGGGGACAGGAGAACCACCCCAAGGGGGATGGTTAAGATATCAAGATGTTCTGATGGCTGTGAGCGGGTTATTTTATTTATTTTTTTACCAACCCTAACTAATCAGATTTACTGATGTCATCTGATGTCATGTTTATCACTGTATGCAGCATTTGGCAGTTTCAACCTCCACCTATAAGAAATTCTACTGGAATATTCTGAGCTAACACAGCATTGCCTTATCACTGGGGGAGTGCCCCACACTACAGGCAGTAATCCCACCTCTCCTCCTGAAATGGCCAAGCTGACAGTCATAGCTCCTTCTCACCCTACTCTCGAGGCCTGACTCCTCCACCATCAATCGAACGTGGTCATACATGAGGCTATAATCCTCTATTCCACAAAGCCAGACTTATTATTTTTGTTGTTTACTACTACTAACACCATGTGGGACACTGGACACAGTTTCTTTAAAGGGGCAGCTTGAAACCAATGGCTAGTTAAGTGACTTGCTCAAATTCACACAGGTGGCAAATGACGGCTGTGGGAATAAAACGCTGTACTGCAGAAACAAAAGCTTGCCACCTCAACCTCTGTATCAACTGACAGTCATTTGTGAGCTTAATCAAATATGCTTAATATTAATAAACACTTACTACAACTTCAGTTTACAACACTGTCGGAAGTTTTTTCATCACTCTTTAAAGAAACAAAAAGGTTTTCCAAAAGGTCTATATACTGCACAGCCTGCATTACAAAGTACTTCTCTGGTCTTTCATTTAGTTATTACATGTATGTTAGTTGTGTAAATACCTAAATTATTCAACATAGCAACTGCTTAAAATATGACAGGATAGTGGTGCAACATCTATACAACATCTACACAATCTAAGCATTACAGCAATTCAAAGACCAGAACTGCCCTAATGTTGGCTCACATACACAAGATCCTCTTCCACAATAATATGCCAAAAGGTCTGCACACAATGTGTGCTGTAATGCATTGCTGGCAGACAGAGAATGAAAGTGGTATCCAGTATCATCTCTGCTTCTACTGCCAAGGTAATTGTGTTTTTTATTAAAATGTTTGTATTCATTTTGTAAAACAATAATTTAATAATATAATAACAGATGTAAAAAATAAACTATATACAGTATCCATAACAAAATACATGCAAAGGAAAAACATTTCTTCCAAGCAATTAACTGGTGGTTTGTATTGTTTGTTCTCATTT
Organism: Protopterus annectens; assembly: GCF_019279795.1. NCBI lineage: Eukaryota > Metazoa > Chordata > Ceratodontiformes > Protopteridae > Protopterus > Protopterus annectens. The sequence continues at coordinate 892,749,793 of NC_056731.1, forward strand.
TTATAGTAGCAATCTCATTGTTACATGTAGACTTAGCTACATGAACACATTCAGATCTAAATAAAGGAGTAGACTTTGATTTCCAATTTTTGTGACAGTTTTTCTTGCTATGGAAAGAACTGACCACAATAAAGATACTTGGTTTAAAGGAATGACTTCTGGAACAGGTACATTAAAAAGTGCAAGAGAATCAGAGATTATGCAATTATCATTCCATACTGCTTTACAAAAATACCTAAAATCTTACCAAAATGGAGAAATTATTTTACAACTGACAACGATATGCACCCAATCTGCATCTAATGATCTACATCAACATTTTACTTCATCTTTATCTATTACTGCGATTTTATGAGGTGTTAGGCAGCATCTACGTAAACATTTCCATGTATATATTCTCTAATACAGGGAAGATGTGGATCCTTTTGCAGATTCTAAACAGAGTTTTTTTTATCTTTTATTGTGAATTATTGTTTACTTTTGTAGAGTAATGCCAGAAAGAAAGGTCTGTCCTGATAAAGTCATTTCTAAGAATTTTATAGATTTTAGATATATATGATGTGTTCTTAAAGCCACTATTATTAATGGTTGAGATGAAATCTAAGCTTTTAAGTGTGTTCTTATTGTATGTGTCTAGTGATGTTAAGATCTTATGTATCAATTCCTTGCAAGACTGGATGTCTAGCCAATGACAGTTCTGTAAGATATATCCAACAATCAGGTAGTCTGCAGAATTAATCTTACTAAAAGAGAGAGAAAGTGATTCCAATATAATACATCGCCTCTCAAACCTAGCTTTTGTTTTACATCAAAAGAAATTAAACATTCATTACTGAAAATAGTAATCAATAAGTTTTTGATGAAATGATTAGAAAACAAATTTTTTAAACATTAATAGAATCTGGTTTATAAGAGGAGTGAGAACAATTTTCCATTTCTCATTTTTCATGTATATTTTCAGGTTCCATATATTTTGAATATATGGCTCAAGTAATGTTTTATTATTGTTTAATAGTAAGATTTCATGAATAAACTTCCAAAAGGACGTACAAGAAATATTATTCCATAATAACACTGTATTAACTGCAGAATGCAGATACAAATCAATATTTGGAAATCCTATACCCCCTCCTCCCAGCTTGCACTATGCCAGTGTAATGAAATTCTTGTTTTTTTAGGGTACCAAAGAAACCTGAGCAAATTATTTAATTTCTTTTTAATTTTTTATAGGTGGGGAAGTATTAACACTTGACTAATAAATAGAATTTTGAGTAATAATATTTTAATTAGTCTAGCATCAAATGTGAAAAACAGTCTATTCCAGTTATCTTTTAAACTTACAATCAAATTTATTAGGTGTTGATAATTAGTCGTGAGTGATTTTGTATAATTAGATTCAATGAAGACAACTAAATATTTAATGAGCGAACCCTCCCATTTAATATTCCGGCTAGATTTCAATGTTGTGGTAACTTTCTTATTTATTAGAAGAGCTTGAGTTTTGTTATGATTAAAATTTTAATCCTGCGCTATTTGCAAGGGAGTCTAAAGTGTTCAATAAATGATCTATTGAGTTTTCAATACCATCACAATGTATTAATAGATAGTCAGCAAACATTTGTTTCTTAGGGGATAATTCATCTGAAACTTTATATCCTTCAATATTCTTGTTATTTCTAATGCGATTTGCAAGAGGGTCTATGGCAAGAGCAAAAAGTAATGGAGAAAGGGAACACCGTTGTTTAGTACCTTTTAATATCTTAAATGGACTAGATAAAAAGGAGCCAATCTTTAAATAGGAAGAGGTTTTGCAGAGTTTTTTGATTACTGTAATAAAATCTAAACAAAAGTTACATTCTTGTAAAACTTTAAATAGATATGACTAACTTAAAGAATCAAAATCTTTATCTATGTCAAGGGTTATCGTACATAATTCATTATTTTTTTTTTGTTCGCAAAGTCTATTAAGGAAAGCAATCTTATTACATTATCCTGCACCTTTCTATTCTTAATGAAACCAGTTTGGTCTTAGTGAACTAAATCAGAAAGGATATTACTTAATCTACCTGCTAAAATAGACATACAAATCGTATAGCCTATGTTCAACAAAGAGATTGCTCTATATGATGTACATAGTTTAGGTCCTTTATCAGGTTTTAAAATGGGAGATATAATATAGAATAGAATATTTCTATGAGGGAGGGACATTAGTTGTGGTTTTAACTTCCAGGAATGTATTAAGTAAAATTAATATATTGTCAGGCAAAAGCTTATAAAAATTTTTAGATTAGGCCATCCTGGTGTTTTATTTGTCTTAAGATTTATTACTTGGTCTTAAAATTCCTTGAAGGAAATTTTATCTATATTATTTTTATTTTGACAATTTATTTTGAATGTTGACCATTTGGAAACTTAACTGCACATTTATTGTCATTTGTGATTGACCAACAATACAGTATCTATTTTTGACAGTAAAAGAACTGGTTACTAAAACTAGGTCTATTTTAGTCTGTGTACCAAAACTTATAAGAGTATTAAGAAAATTTTAAAGCAGAGGATTTTATGCAACCTATATCAATTAAATTTCTGGCTTTTATATGGTTATTTAAATGCTTAGCCATTGAAGAGAGTTTAAACGTTTTAGGGCTTATAGTATCAGTGGAAGTCAAAATACAATTTAAATCACCTGCTAAAAGTATTTCACCTATAGAAAGCAGCATTACAGTTTCTAAATGTTTTTTCACAGACCTTGTACCAATACCAGGTATCCAGTAAATACTGATGAAAGTATACATCTTTTTATCTAAATTTATTACAAGTTATGCAAGCATACCATCACCGCTTGAGTAAGAATCCACGGTCTCTGGTATTCTTAATTATTTCCGTAAGATTAGGACACCCCTTCTTTTATGATTAAAATGAGAGCTCATCAATACTTTAGACAGTATGTGCTGATGTTCTAACAATGAAATAAGTACTTCTTCTGCAGTTTATGCCCATTATTCTGACAACTCACCCATTTAGTTCATTAATATATACCAAACGTAAACCCTCACTAATCTCTAGCCTCACCTTAAATATTTGCCATTCAGACCTATTCCCAAATGCTCACACCAGAGACATGGCTACTGCCGATCACCACCCCACCACCCTGAACTGATAAAACAGATTGAGATGATGGAATGGAATAGAATAGAAGTACAGCAATGTGGCATTTATTTTAGTAGCTGTATTCCTGAAAACTATATCCAGTCCCCAGCAGGAAGATTGCTCCCTGGACTGCAAGTCTGAAATATGTGCCAGCTTCAAAACGACAGGAACACTGATGTGAAAGGACTCTGGGTTAATAACACAGGTGCCCTGAATGACTGAGGATGTTTGGTACATGAACAAAGATATGCCAGTGAGAGAAATGTTCTTCCCACGAACCTAAAATGTTTTTACAAATACTGAGGATACAGTCCTGCATAAAGCCATCAGATACCATGGCAGTCAGGAATCTTACTCCTTCAAGTGACCTTCATTAAGCAGAGTTTTTTTTTTTTTTTTTTGTCAAAACTGCAAACCAATCACGTCTGTCAATGTCTATCCTGAAATCCTCATAAACATTCCATTATCTTCTTATTTTCAGATGATGCCATAAATCTTTTATGGTGGTCTTACAGTGTCACAGTATAAACATACTATACTCAATGGAGCTTTCTTAAGCCCCAGTGTAACAGATCAGTAAAAAGGTCAAGGTTAGTCTATGTGAATAGACACTTTCCATTTTATCAAGTTACATCTTTGAGTCTGAAATGCCACTTTCATGTTAGTGGCATGCGGTGAACACCTACTTGCAAAATATGCCAAATTACTTTATGAAAATACCACATTTTCTCTCTTTAGTTGCATGCAAATTCTCAGTACTTTGTGCATATTCTTTCTGCCAGCCTATCTGTTATGGTAAAAATGTTCACACTGAAGCTATTAGTCCACTGCCACAAGCTGCATGGGCAATCAGTCAAAAGAAATCCTTTGCTGAGAAACAGCAAACCACTTCTACCTGAACATCAGTAATGACAAAAAAATGTACTTCCCTGAAACCTGAACAGACCAGCATAGTCTACATGAAGGCACTTCTCCTACAGAGCAGTTACTCACACAGAAGAGCCTATACTAACTGACAAACTGGCTATGTGTTAGGATCTACAAACTGCTGCCAGTCATCAGTCTGTCTAGGCTCAGGCTATGAATGCATACAAGTGTATTTCCATTGTCAAGTAAAATAAAATGATAAATGCATTTGACTTTTTCCACTAGTCATAAGTGTCACCCTGCAATTGCTCCAAAAATTAAGGTAGAGCTCCACTCAATACTACCAAGTTCTGCCCTCACGGATCACATGAGAAATGTGTCTAAAACACAAGACAACAACAACAAGGACATACAATTGCAAACTTGCAGTATTTAGAGTAAACAACATCAGAGGCAGACAGAACACCTGTCCAACAACAGGAAAACAAATGTGAGAGTAACAAATACCTATTACAAAGGGTCCTTTTGAAGACCAGATAACATGACAAGTAATCACACTTCTTACACCTTACTTCAAGAATCTTCTGCAGTGGCTGCTACCTAGTAAAAATCTTAAGCCTAAGCTTGACTTCTCGAATGAAGATAAGAACAGTAGTGTTTACAGAAGGTTTTCAGAGACAACCAAATAGCCATGGCACAAATGCCCACAATGGATACATTCCTCTACACAAACACCAGAACTACTAACTCATCTAGCTGAATGCTCTTTAACTTGTGTTTGTCAATAGGTGCTTGGTCCCTTGGTGACAGTGCATAACAAAAATGATTAATCCATTTTAAGGAGATAGGATTGCTTCTCCACTGTCGAGAACTTCTCTACTGAGGGCAGAGAAAAATTACAACCGCCCCTCCTTGTATGATCATTTTTTGTGCGATGGACTGGGATCTGGATACAAGTCCAGTATGGCCATACAGCTCCAAGGTCCAATGAGCATGAAAGGTCTTAATTAAAACTGCTCTGTTCTCATCTGAGAGTCCCTAATTCTAGGAGAAGTGAAAGAGGCAGACTCCTTAAACCTGAGGTCAGCCTCAGAAATTACATTAGGTAAATCCAGTGCCAACTCCTACTTAAATGACCACCTAGCCTTGTGCTCAAGACCTCCCCAATGCTCAATCTCAAGGATGGTCGCTGGGCACATGTTTAATCAGCATGAGTTCAAACGCTTGCCAATCCAAATGTAAGCACAGCCTATGAAGAGGTGGTTGTCAACAAATATGGCAGACTTATCTGAAGAAACTGCTTTGGCCACCACCTGGCCTAATAATCCCTTTCTTTTTTTTCCCTCTCTCTAACATCGACATGGATCGGATTGCACACAAGACTCTTCAGCTGGTCATTGAATTGGTTCCCTCCACAGCATCCACCCTTTTGTCTGATATTAACAAAAGCCTTCAGCTTTGCTATTTACTTGTTGAGTGACTGCGTTGAAGCTGTGAGACTTGAGCAATGCTGCACACACTCCTGCTAAATTTCTGTCTAAACTCTCTCAGAAAATTAAAACAGCATTACCCATAGTTGCAAAACTTTAGAAGGCGGAGGACTCTCTCATACCTCCCAAACTATTAGAGCAAGAAATCTGGACAAAACCATATATAAAAGTTAGACGAAGGCCCAAAAATAGGCATATTTTTAAAATATTGCTCTTACAAACTTAAAGTTGATAGAATAACAGGTTTCACATTATACCCTTCAGAAAATTCATGCTAAAGTCAAACTCAAATGTCTGCCATTATTGTTCTAACTTCAGTCTTTAATGATTTGTCACTAATTTGCCAGAAAACCACAATTTTATGAAAAACGGGACCAAAAATATGAGGCAAAAATCTGGATATTCTAACAAAATCTGTAGAGTTGTGAAGTAGTCCCATAAACAAATTAAAAATAACTACTGCCTGCATGTACCTCATTTCCCCAAGTTCTCAATCCAAGTCTGAAGATTAACATTATCCAACATTACCACAAACCAGGTCTGCAGGCATAATCATAAACTCGCCTTTGGCAAGCCCCTAATGTATTCCTCCAGTCAGAGTATACCCATCAGCAAGAATAAGGCAGCCAGTACACTTAACACATCTAACTTATTCTTCATGTCCTGCAAGGTGTGTAATGCGTTGCCCACACTGGACCTGAAAAGGTAACTGGCAGTCATTGCTTCTCCAAAACTTTCAAACCCTGACTGCTCTCTACTGCCCAACTCTTATGTTGGGAACAAAAAAATAATATCCAATGGTCAAAGAAAACCACCAATCAAAATGCAGCACTTTCATCTTACAAACATAACAGACTTCAGCAGAACAAACACAATCCCTCCCCTCTTGTATATACAAATGAAATCACATGATGCCAAACAGAAAGGTATCAATGAAAAATATCTTAAACTTGTTTAATACTAAACATATAGCACATATATATGCATGCGTAACTTATGCATGCATATATATATATATATATATATATATATATGCACACACACACACACACACACACACACATATATATATATATATATATATATGCATATGCAGCACACAAAATATTTATAAACGCTATGTTTAAAGAATTTTTAAAATTAATCATAAAAGTGCAACAACTTAGCAGCTCTCAACTTAAGGAATGATACAACAGAAATTAGAATCACTGAGCCCGGGAGGTTCACTGGCATCAAGTTTAACTTGCATAAATGTTTCTTTATGTTCAGTTCTACATTCCTATTGCCCATCTCAAAGGTCTCTATCAACCCTAACCAAAATCCCAAATCTAAACCCTCAAAGGAGCTTCATATTAAAGAACGCTTGTACAGTGCAATATGAATATCGCCATTAGAAGTATTTAACTGATGTTCACATAATCTTTTTCTCAGGGTTCTAACAGTTTTTCCTACATAAAAAGCTGAACACGATAAGTAATAGGCTAAATATACAAAACCCAAAGTACTACAATTACCATCTTTGAACACAATATTACATGCATTTCTACTCATTATAAAACTAGATTTAACATCCATGATGAAGATGCATTGATTACATGAACCTCATCCCTTTAAGCAATGTATTCAAGCGAGTCCTTTTGTTTGCGACTTAAAATAGGGTTTTGAGACTACTACTCTTTTTAAGAACAAAATGTAGGGAAGAAGAAAAAAAGCAGGTACTGGCCACCACGCTAGCAGCATATAAAACCCCAGCTTTAAATGTGGTTATACCTTTCAGACCTGCACTAAAGAAAAGGACGGTGTGGTACTGAATGTTAACTGAAGAGCTATATAAAAATGGCAGTTTCATTTGAGTTTTGTATCTGAAGAGGGGCTTGGTCCTGAAAGCGCTTTGTTTTTAATTGTGTTTTAAATAAAAGTTTTGAAGCTGTTCAGCGTGGTGGCCAGTACCTCCTTTTTCCTTCTTTCCTTTGGAATCTTTGTGAGCAGCCAGCCTTTTGGTGGAGTATCTACAGTTCTTTTGGTTAAGAATAAAATGTGGTTGATTCCCAACTACATTAAACATTTCAGTACAAGAGTGAATAATATACCAGTTTCTTTTGACTAGGTCCTTAATATCCCCTATCAAGACAGTGTTCAAAGGTAAATGTTCTTGCAAATTTAGAAGTGAAAAAAAAACTGGATTTCTCAATGTTACTACCTAGTAAGGGTTTATATGCAATGTCCCAAGTCAATAAATTCCATAGCAACAGGATGTAATAAATTTTCAGGGTAGCCTCTTTCAGAAAAAAGAGCAAGACCATGTCTCTTTCAATACATAAATGACTAAAATCCAGTTGATTAGGGTTGCTAGAATGGTGTCGGATTTTAAACACTTTTTTTTTGGGAGGGGTAAGAAATGCCAACTGGAAAAAGTGCAAACGGGCATTTGGAAATGTAGGTTTACTATACATGTTGGACCCAAAACCAACCCTGGTTTTAAAAACAGACCTTATCCCTCAAGGCCACAGAACTGGCTCCCTATTCTCCACTGTTAATATAGCTTACCTTACAGTGCAACTGATTCATTATAGCATCCACAGGTGAAAATAAAATGATGTATTATTATTATATTATTAATTTATAGTAAAAAAAAAAATCGTGGAATGTTAACAAGCACCTACAGATGACAACTTATTTAAAACGAATACAGCCAAACTGTAGGGGTAGCCGCAGTGGTTAGCATTGTCTTCTCACAGCAAGAGGTTCTCTGGTTCAATTCTCGGCTGGGGTGCCTTGTGTGGAGTCTGCATGCCTTTCCTGCGGCTGTATGGGTCTCCTCCCACATTCCAAAAACATCCAGTAGGTGGACTGGACACTCTAAACTGGCCATAGATGCAAGGGAGTGGCACAGATGAACTACAGGGGCAGGTCTAGCCACCCCGTGGTGTAAACCTTGTCTAGAGATGATGGTCACTGTTGAAAGTGACACCCTGACCCCATGTGCAAAAATGGGAAAAAGGAGTTGAGGATGGATGGATGAACAGCCAAGCTGTAGAGCTACAGACCCCAGTCTGAATACTGTGGTCTCATATACCTTTACAACCCTTACTCACTTCTTTACATTCCTGTATCTCCCCTGCAAGAGTCAGTACTGATGAACCAGTGGGGATTAACTGACTAAAAATAAAAACAAAATCCTACTTACTACATTGTCAGCACAAAAAATGACTGCTTTAGTCTATACACACATACACACACACACACACACACACACACACACACACACACACACACACACGCCCTTTATGACAAAAATACATGGGAAATGTTACCCACCCCCACACCCCTGAAGAAAGGAAAAAAAAAAAAGTATATTTAAAAACACAAACACATGTACACGTTATTGCACACTATTGGCTATCTTACTAAGCTAACAACGTTGACTGTGTTTAAAGCCTATAAACCTCTAACTGAACTACTGAACTGACTGGCTGGAAAAAGGCACAATAAATCTCTTTCAGGGTGTTACATTTTCAAGGAGTGAAACTGAGGTTAAAGTCACAGAAGAGGACAGAAGGATATTTCTTTACAGGGTCACTCTCATGCAAACCAAACAAAGCATGAAAAGACCCTGTACCACTGAACAAACAGAAATAAATCTTCAATCTTAGCTTCTTTAAATCAGAATTTTTGAAAGATTTATGGTGCGCAGAATACATTACATACTGTATTCACCACATCTGTAGTAAACCTGCTACACCGTGCATTTCTGTTGCTTTTTCCCTACTGTGTGCAAGTTCTAAGAACTGTACAAGAGCTGCACACAAAAGCTATATGGTTGTAGTAGAGTAAATGATGGCACATACCCCTGATGTGAACATAGATTTTAGAACTGCTTTGTCATAACAGTGACATCCACTGCATAAGCCATACACACCTTTCTTCCGAGTACAAACTGTCCACACAACTTCTGAGCTTCAGCCTGCTATGAATGACAGTCCAGCTTCTACTCATGCTGCTTATCTCACACAATTCAATAAAAGACCTAGTGAAAAATGATACCTAGATACAAAACTATAATCACAGAAATATAATTTCCTGCTTCAAACAAAACAAGGAAAAATGAACTGCAACAAATGGCTGCTGTTGAGAAAATGTACTCTTATTTAAAGATTTGCCAATATTTCCAAACCTTCCTTTGCGCTACAGTATGCAGTGCATAAACTCCCAAATAGTACTTTCTCCCATCAAGAAATGTATTGGTCCTCATCTTCGTATTTAAAAATCAACTGTAAGATTTGTATTTTCCTTGCACAGACATCACGGAGGAAAAACGAGGAAGTTTAACCTCAGTGAAGTTGGCATAGGCAATGCGTCTGTTGAGTCCATAGACTATTAAAGCCTATAGATGTAGATCATGTTACCCTGTGGTAACATCACAGGTGGTAAAGCTACATTTTTTGGGGTCAGTGGTTTAATAAAAAAATTATAAAGCTTTTTTATAAAAAACTATCCAAAAAAAGAAAGGAAAGGCACGCTGGGAAATATATGGCCCTTGACTCATTGAAGGCTGCAATATACATAGATACAGTGGCAAATGACCAAGTATATGAGCTGAAAATGATTGATTTATTTGAGCAAAATCTTGAATCAAATTTAACAGAAGTGTTGGCAGTAACAAACGGCAGCCAAGATAACTAAAAGTGGAAATCTCGCTGTGGATGCAATCCATGAGTTTCTTACTGATCAGGTCCCACTCATCAAAAGCCCCATCCATTCAGTACTGCGGGCACCAAGCTTATAATGCAATACTTGACTTGAGGTAGTGCCAGCCAGCACGGAGAAAGAAAACTTTTGCCAGCACAGAGAAAGAAAACTTTTGGTTTTATATAGTCAGACATTTCCCCTTCTTTGTATGGCCTCAAAGTTAGTGTACATAACTAATAAGTGATGTGGGACATTGAAAGGACACTTCACCCCTGCAACTCCTCCCATCCAACTTCGGAAAACTTTATTTAGGTGTGCTGTGGTTTTTAGTGTTAAAGGGAAGTTTTGATGTGTGGGGATGCTTCCTGGTGATATACTGATGTTTATAGTTGTTATTTAGTTCTTGAGATACAAACTACTGCAACACAATTATGAGAAGCACAACAAGGTGTCCTGTGAATGAAAAAAGAGGGTAAATAGGGTAAATGAATAAGAGCCAATCGAATATAAATGAAATCTACTAAAACCTTGTTTTTTTTGTCAAAAGTAGGGAGATGTTATGAGTCCCAGACACAACAAAAGGAACCTCACCTCCTAGGCAAGGGGAAGTACCTAGATTATGCAGAGATTCCTGGAATATGGGCCAAACACCTTATCAAAACCTACCAAGACATCACAAACAAAGTGATGTAATGATAAACTACTGCACTGCCCCAATATTACAGCAGTTTTGTTTCCATTTATCCATCAGCAGCAATCCTTTGAAAAGTGTTACTGACATCAGAAAGCCACATGGGGTTTGGCAAGCAGGGCTGAAGGCTACCTCTTGTATCCCTTGTGGGGGAGAGCGGTTATGGAGAAAGAATTGCCAGGGATGCACTGCCCTCTGATGGAGGCCAGAAGGCAATATATACCATGCTCAGACGTCCTGAAGTAAAGTTACTCTTCACTTCTTCCTGGTACCATCTTAGCCTAAACATGGAGGTACCATCTTAGCCTAAACATGAATATAAGAAGGCATATGTTATCAGCCTACTTGGGTATATTACCCAGCACAGAGGGCTGGTGGGGTCAACCTAAACAGGCAAACTCATGGTGCTCCCAGGTTGTTATTAATGCCCATGCTCTGTCATGGTAATATCAATGTGGCATCGGTCCACAACTGCCAAACTAATCAGCAACTAGGATACAGTCACAGCAACAAAGTCAACCAAGCTGAATCAATACACTGATGAAACAGATCAAGAAACACAGGATCACCATATGTGCAAAAATGTACAATCACTACAGTACCAGAAAGATCTGTCCACGAAGTTTGCCAAGCATAACCCATGAAAAAATCCATAATTAAGATGATACACAGTGTGTTACCAAAGATATGGTCCACAAGTGCATAGAAATCCAGGCCACTATTCATTGTACACCTCTACTTTCTTAAACAAAGATAGTTAACTGAGCCTGCTGGCCAAAAAAAAAATAATAATAATAAAAAACAACACAAGAACCTCACACTTATAAAGTACAGTTGTGTACACTTACCATAGATGTAGATGTTAGAGTTTATTCACTGTTGCAGTCATTACATTTGGGTAATCTGCTGGCAGGTTGCCCTCAGTCGGCCTGATTAACAAAGTCTTGGGTCCTGCATCAGTTGCTGTCCCTTCTTCCATGACGTCAGGTCGTCAGGGGTATAAAACATGCAGCCGACACCATTACATCAGTTTTTCTTGCCCCAGATGTCAGGTGCCCCCCAAATGGGGAGCAAATAAAATTAAAAACACCAAAAATATACCTCCAATCCCAAAAGCAAATACACCAAAAGGGCTTTTAAGCATAGTGAAAGAAAGTAGAGGTATAGCCAGAGAAAAATAGGGGGCTGGAGGGAGGGTAACTAGGATTGCAACAGTGAATACACTCGAACATCTACATTTATGGTAAGTGTACACAACTGTACTATGTTCTTCATGTTTCACTGTTGCAGACATTACATTTGGACAGATTCCCAAAGCTATGGTTGGGTGGAGGGAATTATACAGCATTAGGACCAGCTATAAGGCCCTGCAGGACAGCAGTGGCAAAGCCAGCTCTGGATTTAGAGGAAAAATTGTAATGTTTGGTGAACGTATGAACTGAGCTCCAGGTAGCAGCTTCTAGAATGTCCCTGGTAGGAACACCTCTGAGAAAGGCTGTAGAGGTAGATGCAGCCCTGGTGGAATGGGATCTGATCTCCTGGGGGATAGTTTTTCCATGGCACACATAGCAGAAATAATGGCTTATCCATCTGGAAATAGTTTGCTTTGAAATAGTCTTTCCCTCTGCCCCTGCAGCAAATGCCACCAGTAGTTGTTCTGATTTTGAGATTTTGTCCTGTTTAAGTAAAATCTAGGTTGTCTGTGTACATCCAATGAATATAGAAACCACTCCCCCTTGTTCTGTGGATTGGGAAAGAAAGTTGGCAAATGAATGGTTTGATTAAGAGCCACACTGGATACCACCTTAGGCATGAAGGATGGATTGGTCCTGAGAGACACCCTGTCTGCATGAAAATTGATGAAAAGCTCCACTGCCATAAGAGCCTGTAATTCGGAAATCCTTCTAGCTGAAGTGGCTGCTAAAAGGAAAGCTGTTTTCCAAGAGAGAAACTTTTAGTCTGCAGTAGCAGCTGGCTTGAAAGGAGGGAGAGTGAGTTTTTCCAATACAAAATTGAGATCCAAGGCAAGGGTTGGAGCTCTCCTGGGTGGTCTTAAGTTTTTGGCCCCTCTGAGATACTGTTTTAGCAGAGGATGAGAGAAAAGGGGAGGTTCTGTGTTGTAATGAGCTGAAATGGCAGAGGCAAGGATTTTTATGGAAGAAAAGGACAGGCTCTTGTGAAGCATCTCCGTTAAGTATTGTAAAATCTGAGGAATATTGAGCACTGCTGTGCTTATCCCTTGAGATTGATTCCAGTCACAGAATCTTTTCCATTTGTCAGCATAAGATTTTCTAGTACTAGGCTTTCTCCCCTCCAAAATGACATCCATCACAGGTTTGCTGAGGGATGCTAAGGGTGAAGTTAGGTGATTGATTCAAAGTTTGGAGCGGAGTGTGCAGAATTTGGTTGTTTTGCTGAGACAGTAAGTAAGGTGTCTGAGGCAAGTGCCACAGTGGAAGGTGTGACACATTGCGCAGGAGTGGGTACCAGTGTTGGAGTGGGTACCAGTGTTGGCGAGGCCAGTCTGGAGCAATCAAAATCGTTTTTGGTTTGTCCTGTTTGACTTTTAGTAGAACTTTGGAGAGCAGAGGCAGAGGGGGAAAAGGCATAGACTGACAGTTTTTTCCAGCAGGATAGAGCATCCCACTTTCCAGGCTTTTTTGTGATGAGGTCTTGTGCAGAATTTGTCCAACTGACGGATCTTTTTGCCTCACCCCAGAACTATGTCTGGACTCCGCCATCTGTGTGTCAACATGTTGAAAATCGATGGTTCCAGTTTCCATTCATGTGGATCCATGAGATTTATGCTTAGTTAGTCTGCCAGAGTATTCAGCTTTCCTGGCAGGAATTGAGCTTGTAGTTGTATTTGATAGGTCAAGGCTGTGTTCCACAATGCCATGGCTAGTCTGCAAAGGGGGTAGGAGTGTGTACCCCCTTGCTTGTTTATGTACCACATAACCGTGGTGTTGTCTGTCTTTATCATTAATTGTCCTGGATGAAGGTAGTCCTTGAAGGCCGTCAGTGCATTCTGTACAGCTAGCATCTCTTTTTGATTAATATGAAGGTGCATTTGATTTGGGCTCCATTTGCCCTGAATGCACTTCCCTGCAGATGTGCCCCCCCAAGCATAGTCTGATGTGTCTGTAGTTAGGGTTTGGGTGTCAGGGGGTAGTGTGAATGGCAGTCCCTTGTTTTGGTGGCAGGCCTCTGCCCACCATAGGAACTCTAGTTGCAGGCAAGGTATGATAGGAATCATTGTTTCCAGGCTGTGACAATGCTGACTCCATAGACTTTTTAAGTACCACTGAAGTTTCCTCATATGCAGTCTTGCATATGGAATTAGAAGAATGCAGGAGGCCATGAACCCCAAGGCTTGCAGTATTTGCCTTGCAAAAAGCAAGGTTTTTGTGGCCACCTGTTTGAAGTAAGTATCCAAATGAATTTGTTTCTCTGGCGTAAGGAAAGCCATCTGGGCAGTTGTATTCAAGCTTGCACCCAGGAATATAATTTTTTGAGAGGGTACCAGTTGCGATTTCTTTTCGTTTATAGTGTACCCTCGACAAGTTAGAACCCTTTGTACAAACACCAGATGGTTTAAAAGAGTGTCCTTGTTTTCTGCCTGAATTAGGCAGTCATCCAGGTATGGATATATTTGAATATTTCTTTGCCTGCTAAAAAGAAATTATTGGAGACAGGCACTTTGTAAAGACCCCTGGCACTTTGTAAAGACCCCTGGCTCAGTAGATAAGACAAAGGGCAGTGCAGAGAAAGTACAGTTTTGTACCTACCATAAATGTAGATGTTCGAAGATCCACATTGCTGCAGTCCTTACATATGGGTAGTCCGCTCTCCTCGGTCGGCCCAATACCCAAAGTATATTGACGCGCCGGGTCAAGGCGCTTAAAACTGACATCAGGACGTCAGGGTACAAAAGCGCATGACCGACTTCATTTCCTCAGTCTTTTCTTGCCCCAGATGTCAGAAGGCCCTAACAAGAAAGGCCAAAGCCAAAAACCAGCAAAACCTAACCAACCACCCATGTACTAACCATATTTACAATATGTACAACACAAACCACACCACCACCTGCAACAACAGAGGGGAAGGAGGAGGGGTGGACTGCAGCAATGTGGATCTTCGAACATCTACATTTATGGTAGGTACAAAACTGTACTATGTTCTTCATCTCACATTGCTGCAGTCCTTACATATGGGTAGAATCCCAAAGCAGAGGTAAGGGAGGATGGCAAAACTATAAAGCATTAGGAGCTGCCAACATGCCCTGTAAAATTGCAGTGGCAAATCCAGCCCTAGATTTAGAGTAAAGTGGAAGGTGGTAATGCTTAGAGAAAGTATGCACTGAACTCCAAGTAGCTGCTTCCAAAATATCATTTAGTAGCCAAAAAGCTGTAGAAGTGGCAGTAGCCCTAGTGGAATGAGGCCTAATCCCAGCTGGAATCTCCTTACCATGGTGGGAATAACAGAAAGCAATACAAAAACCAATCCACTTAGAAATAGTTTGTTTTGAAACAGGTTTGCCCTGAGAATCCAAAGCAAAAGAAACAAACAACTGCTGAGACTGCCTGAACCCTTTAGTTCTGCTCAAATAATATCGCAACTGTCTGTGTATATCCAAAGTGTGCAAAATCCTTTCCCCTTTATTTTGGGGGTTTGCATAAAAAGTAGGCAAATGAATAGTTTGGTTTAAAGCCACACTAGAAACCACTTTAGGCATAAAAGAAGGGTTAGTACGCAAAGACACCCTATCCTTGTGGAAAATTAAGAAAGGCTCAACTGCCATAAGGGCCTGTAATTCAGAAACCCTTCTCGCAGAGGTAATGGCCAACAAAAAGCAGTCTTCCATGATAAATATTTCAACTCTGCCGATGCTGCAGGCTCAAAAGGTTGTAGAGTGAGTTTCTCCAACACAAAATTGAGATCCCAAGCAGGAGTAGGAGCTCTACGTGGGGTCTTATATTCTTTGCCCTCTAAGGAATTGCTTAAACAAAGGCTGAGAAAATAATGGTGGGTCACAGTCATAGTGAGCAGAAATTGCTGCAGCATGAACCTTTATAGAGGAGAAGGACAACCCTTTGTCCAATAACTCAGTAAGGTATTGAAGCAACACTTAAATTAGGTTTAGAAACATCAAAGTCCTTTGCTGTACTCCAAAATAAAAATCTCCTCCATTTATCTAACTTTCCTTGTACTAGGCCTTCTGGCCTCCAAAATAACATTCAAAACTTGTTGTGGAAGCTGAGACCCTCCAGGGTTTAAAACAGAATATGCCAGGCTGTCAGATGTAGAGAATGAAGTTTGACATTGAGTAAATGACTGTTCTCCTGAGACAGCAGGTGAAAGGCCATGGAGGCTCCTGTACCAGACTTCTCAGTAATGGGTACCAGTGCTGTCGAGGCCAATCTGGAGCTATTAAAATCATGTTTGGCTTGTCCTGTCTGACCTTCAGCAGTACCTTTGGGAGGAGAGGCAGAGGTGGAAAGGCATGAAGATTGCTCCAATTGAATGAGAGAGCATCCACTTTCCAAGCTGTGGGATGAAACCTTTTTGTGCAAAACTTTGGCAGCTGGTAATTTAGTGGAGAAGCGAACAGATCTATGTCTGGAGTTCCCCATAACACTGTCAATCTCTGAAATACATGAGGATCCATAATTTGTCTGCTCAACACATCTGCTAAGGAGTTCTGTGCTCCTGGCAGAAACCTTGCCTGAAGATTTAGCTGTAAACTGAGAGCAGTCTCCCACAAAATCATTGCTTGTCTGCATAGAGGATAAGAATGCATTCCCCCTTGCTTGTTGATGTACCACATGACAGTTGTGTTGTCTGTTTGAATCAACACCTGCCCTGGAAGAAGTAAATCCTTGAAAGCTATCAATGCAAAATGGACTGCTAACATCTCCTTCAAGTTGATATGTAGATGTTGAAGTCTGGCAGGCCACGTGTCTTGTACCCATTTTCCATTTAGATGAGCTCCCCAAGCTTTGTCTGAGGCATCTGTCGTTAAAATCTGGCCGGGTCACAG
Organism: Protopterus annectens; assembly: GCF_019279795.1. Classification (NCBI taxonomy): domain Eukaryota; kingdom Metazoa; phylum Chordata; order Ceratodontiformes; family Protopteridae; genus Protopterus; species Protopterus annectens. The sequence continues at coordinate 892,766,720 of NC_056731.1, forward strand.
AGAGTCCCTTGTTTAGGTGACATTCCTGAGCCCACCACAAAAATTCCTTCTGAATGCAAGGTATTATCCGAATGACAGTGTCCAAATCTTGGCAGTGCTGTGTCCATACATTCTTGAGATACCATTGTAGCTTCCTCATATGCAGTTTGGCATTGGGAAGTACCAGAATACAAGATGCCATGAACCCCAAGGCTTGAAGGACTGTCCTTGCAGTCAGCCTGGACTGAGAGACAACTGGTGGAAGTAAAGAGAAAGATTCTTTGTTTGTCCGGGGTCAAAAGGCCATCTGGGATGCTGTATTCAGTCTCACACCCAGAAAGCACATGTCCTGAGAGGGTACTAGACTGGACTTTATTTCGTTCACAGAATACCCCAGGCATCTTAACACTGCCATCACATACTGTAAATGATGAAGAAGTTCGTTTTCTTGGGCCAGAATCAGGCAATCGTCCAAATAAGGATAGATCTGTATTCCTCTTAGCCTGAAGAAAGCTACCACTGAACACTCTGGGCACAGTAGATAAGCCAAAGGGCAATGCAGAGAACTGATAATGTGAAGTCCCAGCCCGAAAACGCAGATTTCCTGCAACTGGGCCTGATAGGAACATGAAGGTAAGCCTCCTTGAGATCCAGAGTCACCATCCAGTGATCTTTGCCCAGCAGAGGTAAAAGCTGTTGTAACGTCAACATTTTGAACTTGGGAATGTCCAGATATGTGTTGAGGATAGATAAATCCAAAATTGGTCTCCACGTGTTTCCTTTCTTTGGTACAAGAAACAGGCGAGAATAAAATCCTAGGCCCACTTCTGGCAGAGGGACCGGTTGTATGGCCCCCATTTGAAGTAGTAGAGAAATTTGTTTGAGCCTCTAGTCTTTGCTGAGGAGGAACGTCGCATGCCTTTGAAAGGAGGCAAGGTATGGAAATAAAACTTGTAACCCTGGTGTATGATATCCAATACCCATTTGTCTTGGGTAATCAACATCCAATTTTCCTTGAAGAGTGCTAACCTTCCTCCCAAAGGTGCTGCCAGGCAAGTAGGATCTGGCAGCTGAAAAGTAGGTCATTGGGCCTGAAGGACTGGCCCCTGCCCTCACCAAGATTGTGCAGGTGAACTCCTGTTCTAGGCCTGAAAGAACTCTGAGCTCTGCCCCTACCGTAGATCTACCCCTAGACTAAGAATCATAAGAAGGATCGTCCACCCCCTTAGCAGGCCAATTCCTACTAAACGAGGCTGAACTTGCAAAATCTTTAACAGCCTGCATAGACTTAGCCTTGTCTTCCATTTTCTTCAAGACTGACTCCACAGGTGAACCAAACAACACATCAGACTGCAAAGGAGCATCCAAAATCCTTGTCTTAACATGGTCAGATAAATTCTGATCCTTCAGCCAGGCGCAAGCAGAAGAACTGAGCCAGTGGCAGCCACCCTAGACGAGGCCTGCACAGCATCAAAACCACACTGTAATGAATGCTTACCCACCTGTTCAGAGACATGCACCAAATCTTGTAATTCTTTACACTCAATACCTTCCGCCAGAGCATCCACCTTAGACTTCAATTGAGAAAGAAGAAAAGTTTTGATATTTCAACATATGAAACTGGCAATTCAAAGCCCTCATAGCTAAGGTAGAAGATGTATAGACCTTCTTTCCCCATCTATCCAAAGCTCTGGCTTCTTTATCTAGAGGAACCGGATTTTTTACAACAGAGGCCTTGTCACCCTTAGGTCCCTGACTAATAGTTTCTGGGTCCACCCTAGGACTCATAAAGATATTTATGAGCCTCAGGCACCCTGTAATACCTATCTGGTTTAACAGGAGCAGGAGGCAGAGAATCAGGATTAAGTGAAGCCTCTGCAAACACATCTTCCACAACATCCAGAACAGGGGGTATAGCCAAGGGCCTATGCTGGGGTAACAGCAAAAACTCCCTAAGCCTTTTCCTCGAATCAGAGAAGTCCTGACCTTCCCACTTAAAATGTTCCCTCATAGAATGAAGTGTCTCTGAAAAAGAAAAATCCTCTGGAGGAGAAGCAGAAGGAGTGGAATCATCTGCATCAGAATCAGAATAAGGAGAGTACTCCTGCAAGTCTTCAGATGAAGACTCTGAAACATCCGAAGCCTGCTCAAAACTTCCCAACTCTGGCTCCACCCTAGGCCTCTTATCAGGAGGGGGCATAGAACCTCTAATCAGAGTAATCAAATCTTCTGCCATTTTAAGCATGTGCTTCTTAGGCACAGACCCTGCTGAACTAGGAGTGACACCAACAGAAGCTAAAACTGGCCTGCCTCTGGGAGAAGCCTTGGAAACAGAAGGAGAAGGCCTAACCACCCTAGGAAGGGAGGGATTACAGTAACAAACTTGAGACCCTTCAGACTGACCTGCCTCCTGAGAGACCACCTCCTGCAAAATCAAAGTCTCCCCTGAGACTCCAGAGAAGTCTCAGTCGGAACCACCGTTCCACTGAAGCATCTTGCCTGGGTTTAACTGCTTTGTCTTTAGCGCCAAGAGAGAAGCGGCTACCGGAGAATCCCGACGGCATATTAATTGCACTGCTTCCCAAAGACCAGCCTAGCACAATCTAACCTTCGCTTTATAGTGCGTTATGAAACCCTAGCACCAAAGACCCAACAACGCCGTGCTCAGGCCCCAAACAAGGAATACACAAAGAATGATAATCCCTATGCGTATCTGTTTCCCACAAGAAATACAGTTATTCACTTTTTCTGACATCCGTAAAATACTGAGGCAAGAAAAACAAAATATTAACTTGGATTCGGTCTGAAACTCCGATTAAAAAAATTTCAAACGCCGAGCAGCGCTTGCTTGCTTCTGCATCGGACCATGCAAAGACTGAGGAAATGAAGTCGGTCATGCGCTTTTGTACCGGACGTCCTGATGTCAGTTTTGACAGCGGACTACCCATATGTAAGGACTGCAGCAATGTGAGATGAAGAACATCTGGTAATGCAAGTAGCCTGCTTTGAAGCAGTGGTATCTTCTGCAAGATTCCCTGTTTGGGATATGCAGGTAAGCCTCTTTTAAATCTAGAGCTGCCAACCAGGCATCTTTGCCTAGCATAGGAAGTAACTGATGAAGAGTCAGCATCTTGAATTTTGGAATGTCCAAGAAGGTGTTTAGAGTGGATAAGTCCAGAATTGAACACCATGATTTGTCTTTTCTGGGTACCAGGAAAAGTCTTGAATAGAAACCTTGTCCCTTTTCCTCTTCTGGTACTGGATGAATAGCCCCATGTTCATGAGGGAAAGTACTTGTTTCTGGTCCTCTGCTCAATGCTTTGGGGGCAGGTCTGGCCATCCATTTGGAATTGGCAACATGTGGAAATGAAATCTGTATCCCTGGGATACTACATTTAAAGCCCATTTGTTCTGGGTTATAAGTTGCCAGTTTCTTGCATGAAGAGCCAGTTTTACCCCCAAAGGGATGGCTAAAAGGTAAGTGCTTGGTAAGTGTAAAGGGAAGTCATTGAGACTGCTTACCATAGGGAGATGTCTTGTTGTTTCCAGATTTGGAGGAAGAGGCACCCCATTGCTTTGTTCTAAAAGTGTCTTGTGACCGAAACCTGGAGCCTTTGGAATGTCTGGGTTTGACTTGAGTGGCTCTCGAAGGAACTAGAAAGGACCAGTTCTTAGTAGGCCACTGCCTACTAAATCTTGGAGGTTGCACTTGTAAGAAATCTTTCATAGTTTGCATGGATTTAGCTTTATCTTCAATCTGTTTTAAAACTTCTTCAGCCTTATTACCAAAGAGACAGTCCTGTTGTAAAGGAGCATCCAACAATTTTGCTTTAACATGATCAGGCAGATTTTGCTCTTTGAGCCAAGCATGCCTTCTTTGCATAGACTCAGTTACAGCAGCCCTGTAAGAGGCCTCCAAAGAATCAAAACCACATTGCAAAGTATGTTTTCCAACTTGTTCAGCTGAATGCAATAAATCCTGTAAATCTTTATTTTCCACACAGTCAGAAATGAACATAATTTTCTGTTTAAGCAGTCCCATGATATGCTGTTGATATTTTAGCATATGAAATTGACAGTTTAAAGCCCCGATTGCCAAGGTTGCAGAAGTGTAAACCTTCTTACGCCATCTATCCAACGCCCTGGAATCTCTATCAGAAGGGGTAGGATTTTTAGCAGTAGAAGCTTTAATGCCCTTGGGACCCTGAGAAATGGTTTCAGGATCTGCAATAGGATTTTTGAAAAGGAATTTGTGGGAGTCAGGAACCCTGTAGTATCTGTCTGGCTTACAAGGAGCCGGAGGCAGAGAATCAGGTGCCATACTAGATTCTGAAAAAACATCAACAATGTCTAGAACAGGAGGTATAGCTAAAGGACTGTGCTGAGGAAGAAGAAAATCCCTAAGTCTCTTTTTAGATTCAGAGAAATCCTGACTTTCACAGTGGAAATGTTCCCGTAAGGTATGTAAAGTTTCCCCAAAAGAAAAATCCTCAGGGGGAGAAGCAGAAGGAAAGTACAGTTGTGTACACCTACCATAAATGTAGATGTTCGAGTGTCTTCACTGTTGCAGTCATGACTGTAGGGTTCTCCCCTGCCGGCAGGAAGCCCTCGGTCGGCCAGAATCCCAAAGTCTGGGTCCGGTGTCGGCTGTTCAACCATGCTCCCTGACATCAGAGCGCCAGGAGTACAAAGCTGACAGCCGACGCCATCTTCTCCAGTTTTTCTTGCCCCAGATGTCAGGAGTCCCAAAATGAAAAAGGTCCCACAACCTTTGCAAATACACCTCAGAAGAATGGTGAAAAGAGGAAATACACAAAAGCAAAAATAAGAGGGGACAGGAGGGAGGGAAACCCAGACTGCAACAGTGAAGACACTCGAACATCTACATTTATGGTAGGTGTACACAACTGTACTATGTTCATCGTGTTTCACTGTTGCAGTCATGACTGTAGGGTGGAATCCCAAAGCTGAAAGAAAGGGAGGTGGTCATGAAGAGGAAGTGGTGGCTAAAAGGCCCTGCAAGACTGCAGAGGCAAAGCCTGCCCTAGACTTAGAGTAGAGAGGTAGATTGTAGTGCTTAGAAAAAGTATGCACTGAACTCCAAGTTGCAGCTTCCAAAATGTCCTTGGTAGGAACTCCCCTGAGGAAGGCCGCAGAAGTGGTAGCAGCTCTGGTGGAATGAGTCTGTATACTTCCTGGGATTTGCTTTCCATGGTGAGAATAACAAAATCTGATTCCATGAGCAATCCATTTAGAAATGGTCGGTTTTGAAATGGCTTTACCTTGGGAACTTGAAGCATAAGAAACAAACAATTGTTCTGATTTTCTGACGTCCTTGGTTCTGTTCAGGTAAAAACGTAGTTGTCTGTGTACATCCAAGGAATGTAAGATCCTTTCCCCTTTATTTTGAGGAGTGGGGAAAAAGGTTGGCAAGTGGATAGTTTGATTTAAAGCCACTTTGGAAACCACCTTAGGCATGAAGGTAGGATTAGTCCTCAAAGATACCCTGTCTTGATGAAAAATAATATAAGGTTCCACAGCCATAAGAGCTTGTAACTCTGAAACTCTCCTGGCAGAGGTTAGGGCTAACAGGATAGCTGTCTTCCAAGATAAAAACTTGATGTCAGAAGAGGCAGCAGGCTCAAAAGAAGGCAAGGTTAGTTTTTCCAAAACATAGTTGAGATCCCAAGCAGGAATAGGAGGAGATCTAGGAGGTCTTAAGTTCTTAGCTCCTCTGAGAAACTGTCTCATGAGCTGGTGGGAAAAGATGGGAGGGTCTGTATTATAAATGAGCAGAAATAGCAGAGGCATGTATCTTAATGGAAGAGAAAGAGAGACCCTTATGTAAGAGATCTGTCAAGTAAAGTAAAATTAAAGTAATGTTAGGAAGAAGAGGATGAGAATCCTGAGCCTGCATCCAGGAACAAAATCTTTTCCATTTTCCTGCATAAGATTTTCTAGTGCTAGGACGTCTGGCTTCTAAAATGACATCCATAACCTGCTTGGGCAGTGAAGAAGAAATCAAAGGCCCTGGATTAACCAGGCCACCAGGCTGAGAGTTCTGATATGAGAGTGTAGAACCTGACCCTGATGTTGGGACAGAAGGTTCGGAGACTGAGGTAAAACCCAAGGGGGCTCCAGGCATAGGTTTTTTAGAGTTGGATACTAAAACTGCCGAGGCCAATTTGGAGCCAACAAGATGATCATCTTGGGCTTGTCCTGTTTTATCTTCAATAAAACCCATGGAAGAATAGGAAGAGGCGGAAAGGCATATCCCGAGAGGTTCCTCCAACTGAATGACAGGGCGTCCACTTTCCAAGCTTCTCTGTGGAAAGTCCTGGTGCAAAAATTCTGTAGTTGATGATTGAGATGGGATGCAAAGAGGTCTATGTGAGGACATCCCCAGACTGCTGTTATCATCCTGAACATTTTGGTGTCCAGCATCCACTCGTGTGGATCCGAAAGGTTTATGCTCAGACTGTCTGCCAGGAAGTTTTGTTTCCCTGGTAGAAATGGAGCTTGAAGATCCAGATTGCAAGCTAGGGCTGTGTTCCACAGATCCGTGGCTAGTCTGCAAAGGGGGTAGGAATGAGATCCTCCTTGCTTGTTTATGTACCACATAACTGTGGTGTTGTCTGTCCGTATTAGCAATTGTCCTGGCTGTAAAAGATTCCTGAAGGCCAATAGAGCTTTCTGAACGGCTAACATTTCCTTTAAATTGATATGCAGGTGCTTCTGATCCTTTGTCCAAAGGCCCTGCAAATAATTGCCCTGAAAATGGGCTCCCCAAGCATAATCCGAGGCATCCGTGGTTAGAATCAGAGTGGCAGGAGGCAGACGGAAGGGTTTCCCTTTGTTTAGAGCACATGCCCTGGACCACCAAAGAAATTCCTTTTGAAGGCAAGGAAGGACGGAGATCAGTATGTCTAAACTGTGGCAATGCTGAGACCATACACTTTTTAGGTACCACTGTATTTTCCTCATGTGTAGTCTTGCATATGGTACGAGAAGGATGCAGGAGGCCATGTAACCCAAAGCCTGCAGGAATTTCCTTGCAGATAGCTGAGTTAGAGTTGCCAAGGTTCTGAAAGTTGAAGCCAGCTGTAATTGTTTTTCGGATGTCAGAAATGCCATCTGGGTTGTGGTGTTTAGAAGTGCACCCAGAAAAGTTATCTGTTGTGATGGTGTCAAATTTGACTTTTTTATGCTTACAGAGAATCCCAGGAACTTGAGGAGGTTCTGTACAAATTCTAGATCCTGGAGTAAGACATCCTTGCTGTCTGCCTGAATTAGACAATCATCCAGATAAGGGTAAATTTGAATTCCCTTGAGTCTGCAGTAAGCTACTACTGGAGCCAGGCATTTGGTGAAGACCCTGGGCGCAGTAGACAATCCAAAGGGCAGGGCAAAGAATTGAAAGTGCCTCGATGCGGCCTTGAACCGGAGGTATTTTCTGCGATCCTGCCTGATAGCAATGTGTAAATATGCCTCCTTTAAATCCAAAGTTACCATCCATGCATCTTTGGACAGCATTGGAAGTAGCTGCTGTAGAGTAAGCATCTTGAATTTTGGAATCTCTAGAAAGGTGTTCAAGACCAACAGATCCAGAATGGGTCTCCATGAGTTTTGCTTCCTTGGGACTAGAAAGAGCCTTGAGTAAAAACCTTTTCCCATCTCTGAAAGAGGAACCAGTTCTATGACATTCACAGCCAAAAGAGCTTCCACCTGGTTTAAGGCCTCCGTCCATTGATGTTTTGGAAGGTCTGGCCATCCGCTTGGCCTTGGCAAGGTATGAAAATGGAATTTGTAACCTCTTAAAACCACATCCAAAACCCCTTTGTCTTGGGTTATAAGACAGTTTTCCTCCGAGAGGGGCTTCCAGGCAAGAAGTTCCTGTAGCCCAACAGAGGGAGTTCACTGAGTTCATTTCCTTTGAGATTGTGACCTGTCCTCTCCTCCCCTAGGGGTGGAAGCAGTCCACTGTCTTGGTCTATAAGCAGCTTGTGTTTGAGGCCTCCCTCTGGAGCGTCTATATCTACCCCTCAGAGGCCTGTCTGAAGTGGGAAAGGACCAATTTTTGGCAGGCCAATTCCTGCTAAATCTAGGTGGCTATACTTGTAAGAAATCGTTAACTGTTTGCATGGATTTCGCCTTATCCTCCATCTTTTTAATCACCTCTTCAGCTTTTGATCCAAACAAAACATTATGCTGAACAGGAGCATCCAATAATTTAGCCTTTACTTGTTCAGGTAAATTTTGTTCCTTTAGCGATGCATGCCTTCTAATGACTGTGCCAGAGGCGCAGCCCTACAAGAAGCCTCCAAGGCGTCAAATCCACAGTGTAAACCATGTTTCCCAACCTGTTCAGTGGCATGCAATAAGTCATATAATTCCTTATCATCTGCACAGGCAGAAATGGAAGTTAGCTTTTGTTTTAAGACAGACAAGAGAAATTGCTGGTATTTAAGCATATGAAACTGACAGTTTAAAGCCCTAATGGACAAAGTAGCAGAAGTGTACACCTTTTTGCCCCATCTTTCTAAGGATCGAGAATCCTTTTCAGTAGGAATGGGATTTTTGGCAGAAGTGGCCTTAACTCCCTTAGGACCCTGAGAAATGGTTTCAGGGTCAGCAGAAGGGTTCTTGTATAAAAACTGATGGGAATCAGGAACCCTGTAATATCTATCAGGCTTAACAGGAGCAGGAGGAAAAGAGTCAGGGGTTAAATTAGCCTCTGAAAAGGCATCATCCACAATATCCAAAACAGGAGGAATAGCCAGGGGTCTATGTTGGGGAAGAAGAAAATCCCTTAGTCTTTTCTTGGATTCCGAATACTCCTGTCCTTCCCAGTGGAAATGTTCCCTCATTTCATGCAAAGTTTCCCCAAAAGAGAAATCCTCAGGGGGAGAAGCTGAAGGAATGGATTCTTCAGCATCAGAATCCTCATAAGGAGGGAAAGAATATTCCTGATCAGAAGAGGAAACTGAGGAAACAGAAGCCTGATCAGAGGAATCATAATAAACATCCTGCCTTGGCCTTTTGTCTGGAGGGGGATGTGAACCCCTAATCATAGTAAGTAAATCCTCCGCCATCTTGAGTAACTGTTTCTGTGACTTGGGAGCTGGTTCAGAAGAGGCCTGCGCTGAAGTCTTTGATTTAGAAGGAGTCTTTGCCTTTGGCTTTGTCTTTACTAGTAGCTGAGTAGGCCTGAAAACCCCTTCGGAAGCCGGTACCTGCACAGCGGCTCCGGACCCATCCGAAGGAGCATTGTCCGAAGGTCCTGCAACAGAAATATTTAAAGGCCTGGTTGGCTCCTCATGAGAGTCCGCTTCGGCCGTCGGTTCTGAAATGGCCGCTGACAGGGGCTGCAAAAGCGCCTCACTGACGACGGCCGAACCTGAAGCTGGCTCCGCTTGTGCGCTATCATCAGATTTGGACCTCGGAGGCCTGTCTTTGTCCTTGCGACGTTTGTGAACTCCGGTAGCTGGGACCGTATCCAACGACATTTTATAGTTAAAGCGCCTACCGAAGTAATGAAAAGCAAAATCGTACCTTCGCTTAATGGTACGTTGACTGAATCTAGCACAAAACCGACAACTAGCTACGTCGTGGTCAGGGCCTAAGCAAGGAATACAGTAAGAATGAAAATCCTTATGAGGTATTTGCTTCCCACATGAAATACAATTATTAACTTTTTCTGACATCGTAGTGGAGCAAGAAAAAAGTTTCCCCAATGGGGAACTTAGCTTTGAGTGGAGAAGAAAGTCTTCGGACTGAAGTATATCAGAAAAATTCATCGGGAGTCAGCCAACCGGCACTTGCGAACTGCTATCACTGCATGGCAAGAAAGACTGGAGAAGATGGCGTCGGCTGTCAGCTTTGTACTCCTGGCACTCTGACGTCAGGGAGCATGGTTGAACAGCCGACGCCGGACCTAGACTTTGGGATTCTGGCCGACCGAGGGCTGCCTGCCGGCAGGGGAGAACCCTACAGTCATGACTGCAACAGTGAAACACGATGAACATTGGAATCTTCTGCATCAGAGTCCTCATGAGTAGGAATAGACAATTTCTATTCATTAGAAGAGTCAGAAGAGATAGAATCCTGTTCAGAAGATTCATAATCAATGTCTTGCCTAGGCCTCTTAGAAGGGGGGAGGGAATTGGCTACCCCTGATCAGAGTAATTAAGTCTTCAGCCATTTTGATCATTGTTTTTAGGCATAGGGGCCTGCACATGTGGCCCAGGCGTAGGTTTTATAGGCATAGGTCTAGATTTTGGTCTTAATTTTGAAGATGGCATCGGTCTAATATACAAATATGTAGGCCTGAAAACACCCTCAGAAGCCGGTGCCTGTACAGCTCTCTGGACCCATCTAAGGTAGAGACATCTGCAGGTTCCATAACTGAAACATCTCGCAGCATACCGGACTCCAAATGGGTCTCGGTAGATGCCTGTGAATCAGAAGTAGTGGGTATCAGGGGCTGCGAAAGCACCCCACTGAGTACCGGCGAACTGGCAACTGGCTTAGGAGAATTGTTGTCGGCACTTTTGGACCTCAACGGCCTGTCGGTCTTTTTCTTTGCATTTTTTAGGTATTCCAGTAGTTGGATTGCTAACAGACGACATTTCTGGATAATTAAAGCGTGAACCAAAATATTTAGAAGCAAAAATGTACAGACGTTTGATAGTGCGTTGATTAAATTTAGCACAAAACCGACAGCAAGGTACATTGTGTTCAGGGCCTAGGCAAGGAATACAGTACAAATGAAAATCCTTAGGAGGCATTTGCTTCCCACTAGTAATGCAATTATTAACTTTTACTGACATCGGTAAGGAGATACTGCAGTGGTGGTGGTGCAGTAGCGTTGTCGCCTCACAGTTAGACGTTGCCCGTTCGATTCTCTGTTAAGAGTGTCTTCTGTGTGGCGACATGCGTGAATGGGCGTTCTTTCATTGAAGGTTGTGCATTACACCCGGCAAGCCAGCATGTAAAAATCTACTGCCAATCATTAGCGTACTGGAGTTCCGCTGTGGTGACCCCTAACTGGGAAAAGCCGAAAGACACAAACAAACTGACATCTGTAAGGAGCAAGAAAAAGTTTCCCCAATGGGGTACTTAGCTTTTTAGTTAAGACTTTGGTTCTGAAACTTGAAAACGAAAATTTCAGGAGTTGGCCGACCGGCACTTGCGAACTGCTTCTGCTTCAGACACCGCGCGGCAAAGGCTAATGTAATGACGTCGGCTGCATGTTTTATACCCCCGACGACCTGACGTCATGGAAGAAGGGACAGCAACCGACGCAGGATCCGGGACTTTGTTAATCAGGCCGACTGGGGGCAACCTGCCAGCAGATTACCCAAATGTAATGACTGCAACAGTGAAACATGAAGAACATCAACCAAAAAGTAAGCACAGACAATGATTACACAACCTAAACGGTACAATGCCATGCTCCTCTTACTTCTTTACTCAAGTTTCTAAAGCAAGCCTTTGCACTTTACTACAAGCCTTAACACCTGGAAGACTGTAGATGTTTGTGTGTCAAACAAGCATCCGGTACAACAGATCCCTGAATTCCAGTACAACAGATCCCTGAATTCTAATAATCAAGACTTAATACAGATATTACATCTAGAAACGGTTGAGCATCATTTTTTTTTAATGGACATCTTTCTGGTCATACAAAATCTCAACTTACATATGTTGTAAGTCTGCAGCTGGATGGTGACAGAAGAGTGCAGGATGCACTGATCATGGATAATTTTCTTCATTATAAAGGTTAAAAAATGCTTATTTATTTCAGTAATGTGGCACTGGATGTTTGACACCCTCTAGAGTCCAGGACTGAAACCTTCACACTGGACACTACAGCATTCATCTTTTTCTGTTTTTAGGATGTGTTGACTTAAAACAGATACACATACAGGAATGTGTTTTTGGAGAATTGTAGTAATAGATCCTGGCACTAGATGGGTCCGGAGAGCTGTACAGGCACCGGCTTCTGAGGGTGTTTTCAGGCCTACAGATTTGTATATTAGACCGATGCCATCTTCAAAACTAAGACCAAAATCTAGACCTATGCCTAAAAAAGAATCGACGCCTGGGCCACATGCACTCTCCAAATGCAAAATTACAAAATAAGTTTCTCATGGAACGAGGCAACAAGTAATGTCTCAAAATATCCTTGTTCTAACCATCTCTGGGTTATTTGTATGCAAAGTATAAGGGCTAAAAATTACCATGGAAATGTAATGCTAAGCTTCTTAAGATCCTCACATATCAATACTCATTATGATAGGACAGGTACTACAGAATTCATTTGTAGCCTGCATTCAATACCAATTCTGGTTTCTGATGTAAAAGTGTGCCTTCCCAGATAATAAAACACTGAGTAAATCATACATTTTGGTTCTGTTTACAATTCATGCTGGTTCTATGTTTTATATACAACAGGAAGCATCTGTTGTACTCAATGTAAGTGAACAATCCTGGTGCTGTAGTACGGATAAGTGAACATAAAATATGACCAGATGAACTAGCTACAAAGGAGCACAGCACAGCTACACCAATCAGATCTGGAGAGGATGCAGAGAAAGGGCAGTCTGCCACAGCTGTTGCTGTGCTACCAATCAGCTCTATCCAAAAACATACTTTTAAAATAAACAGACATATTGACTTGATGAACAGTTTGGTATTAAGTACCTTGAAATGGCAGCAGAGAAAATAATGGCAGTGTTTAGAGTCAACAGTATTAGTCCCTTTCCTTTTTCAAATCCAAAGGGCATAATGGTTCCATAGGGTTTCTGCACATATTCAAACAAGAGACGAACTGCAGTGTATTTACTAGGTAACAGCTCAGTTACATCTTGCAGTCTAGTGTATCGCAGTAAATGCCACATGCAGCATATATCCACATAAAGCAAGAGATGAGTGAGGTATACACAGACCAGATGCAACTTCACCTGGGAAAAGGAGTGAAAAAGTACAGTTTTGTACCTACCATAAATGTAGATGTCCGAACAGGATAGCATCTGCAGTCATAAGAAATGGGTTGTCCTGTCGTCAGGCAGCCCTTCGGTCGGCCGGATTCCAAAGTCTGGGTCCGGCTTCGGCTGATGTCGCACTTCACCCGACGTCATCTCTGCTGGTCTTCGGGTATAAAGGCATCAGCCGACGCCATTTTCCTCAGTGTTTCTTGCCCCAGATGCCAGTTGCCCTCTAGGAAAGCTAAATTTTGGATAAATGCCAATGTTTCCAAAATAGTAGAAGGCAAACACAAAAAATAAGCATGTATGTACATATATACAAACAAATACACAATAAGAGACTCCCCTCCGCGAGCTAGCTATTAGGAGGGTAAATACCCTAGGAGTACCACAGAGGGAAGGAGGGTGGGTAATCCTGACTGCAGATGCTATCCTGTTCGGACATCTACATTTATGGTAGGTACAAAACTGTACTATGTCCTTCAAGGATGCATCTGCAGTCATAACAAATGGGTAAAATACCATAGCCAAACTAGGGGAGGAGGAAGAAGAATTATGGTGTAGTTAGGATCCCTTGCAATACAGCAGTGGCAAACCCTGCTTGGGATCTAGAGTATAGAGGTAAATTATAATGCTTGGCAAATGTATGCACGGAGGTCCAAGTAGCCGCCTCAATAATGTCCTTGGTTGCCACTCCTCGTAAGAAAGCTGTGGTAGTGGCTGTAGCCCTTGTAGAATGAGGTCTTATGTTCTGTGGAACTGGTTTTCCATGGTAGGAGTAACAGAATCTTATGCAATTTCCTATCCATTTGGAGACTGTCTGTTTGGAAATTGCTTTTCCTTCCCTTCCTGTTGCATAGGCTACTAAAAGCTGGTCAGTTTTTCTGTTACTTTTGGTTCTGTCCAGGTAGTAGCGTAACTGTCTATGTACATCCAAGGTATGCAGCAGCCTTTCCCCTGTTCTGTGGATTGGGAAAGAAGGTAGGTAGGTGGATTGCCTGGTTTAAAGACACTCTGGATACCACCTTAGGCATAAATGTAGGATTAGTTCTCATGGACACTCTATCTTGATGGAAGATTAGGAAGGGTTGTACTGCCATTAAGGGCTGTAGTTCGATACCCTCCTTGCTGAAGTAATTGCCAGTAGGAAAGCAGTTTTCCATGATAGGTGTTGAAGATCTGCTGTTGCTGCTGGTTCAAATGGAGGGAGTGTCAATTTTTCTAGCACAAAGTTCAAGTCCCATGCTGGTAATGGTGGTTTCCTAGGAGGTTTTACATTCTTGATCCCTCTGAGGAATTGCCTGAGTAGAGGATGCGAAAAGACAGGTGGATTGAAGCTGTATTCTGCGGAAATAGCTGATGCATGTATCTTGATGGAGGAATCTGACAGGCCCGTATGTAGAAGCTCTGCCAAGTACTCCAGGATGTTAGCAATATCTATGTTCGAGACATCTTTTCCTCTTTCAGTACTCCAAATGACAAACCTTTTCCATTTTCCTGCATAGTTCCTTCTTGTTGAAGGTCTGCGGGCTTCAAGGATAATGTCTTTAACCCTTTGGGATAAGTCTGGGTTAGTTGCTGTTATGTGATGTTCCAGGCAGTCAGTTGCAAGGTTTTTAGGTTTGGGTGCATGATGTTGTAGTTGTTCTGAGTTAACATCAAAGGCATCAGGGTATTGGCCACATTCTCCCCTGAGACATGCTCCTCAGCAAAGGATACCAGTGTTGTCTTGGCCAATTCGGAGCTATCAGAATTATCCTTGGACGTTCCTCTTTGATTTTCAGTAGTACCTTGTGCATCAAAGGAAGAGGTGGAAATGCATATGCTGTCAGGCCTTTCCAACTGAAGGATAGAGAGTCCACCTTCCATGCTAGTGGGTGGCATGTCCTTGTGCAGAATTTTTGAGCTGGTGATTGAGTGGGGATGCGAATAGGTCTATTTGTGGCATTCCCCATTTCTTTGTGATGGCCTTGAAGATGTCCGGGTGTAGCATCCATTCGTGAGCATCCGAGGTGGTTCTGCTTAACATGTCTGCTAGGGTGTTTTCTTTTCCGCACAAATATTGCCTGTAACTGGATGTTGTAGCTCAGAGCCATATTCCAAAGGTCCAGAGTCATTCTGCATAGGGGTATGAATGAGTGCCTCCCTGTTTGTTGATGTACCACATGACTGTGGTGTTGTCTGTCCTTATCATTAAATGGCCTTCTTTGAGGAATGGTTTGAATTTCTGGATTGCTAGTTTTACTGCCAGCATTTCTTTTTGGTTTATGTGCAGGTGCAGCTGGTCTGGAGTCCACAATCCTTGTATGCACTTGTCCAACATGTGCGCCCCAGCCTAGGTCTGAGGCGTCCGTTGTGATGGTTTGGTTTGCTTGAAAGTTGTGGAAGGGCAAGCCTGGGTTTGACTGGCATGCTTGAGCCCACCATAGGAACTCTTGTTTCAGGCATGGGATTAGTGGGATTTCGGTTTCTAAGCTGTGCCTGTGTTGAGACCATAAATTCTTTAGGTCCCACTGTAGTTTTCTCATATGCAGTCTGGCATGGGGGACCAGGATTATGCATGATGCCATGAAGCCCAAGGCCTGCAGTACTTTTCTTGCTGTTAGTTTGTGCTGTTTTGTTAATGCCAAGAAGTAAAGAGGGAGTTGTGCTTGTTTTTCTGCAGTTAGGAATGCCATTTGTTTTACTGTGTCCAATTCCGCACCAAAGAATGTTCTTGTCTGGGATGGTATCAGTCTTGACTTTTTTAAATTGACTGTGTATCCCAGGGCTTGTAGTAAGCAAATGACTCTTTGTAAATCTGTTGTCAGCTTGCTTTTGTTGTCCGCTTGTAACAGGCAGTCGTCCAGGTATGGATAAATTTGGATTCCCTGTAGCCTGCAATGAGCAATTACTGATGCCAGGCATTTTGTGAATACTCTGGGCACAGTAGATAAGCCAAAGGGCAATGCTGAGAATTGATAATGCTCTGATCCTGCAAGAAATCTGAGGTATCTTCTGCAATTTGGTTGTATGGGGACGTGCAGGTATGCCTCCTTGAGATCTAGAGTTACCAGCCAACACTCCTTGCCCAGCATGGGAAGAAGTTGCTGTAGGGTCAGCATTTTGAATTTGGTACAATGATGTATGTGTTTAAGACGGACAGGTCGAGAATAGGTCTCCAACTTTTCCCTTTTCTTGGTACTAGGAAGAGTCTGGAGTAGAATCCTTTGCCCTGTTGTGTTATTGGTACTCTTTCCACAGCTCTCATCTTTGTTAATTGAGCTATCTGCTTTAGAGCTTCTGTTTTTGATTTGGAGGTAGGTTTGGCATTCCTCTTTTTACTGGTAAGGTGTGGAAGTGGAACCTGTAGCCTTGGTCTATGGTTTGCAAAATCCACTTGTCTTTTGTGATATAGTGCCAATTTTTCGAAAATAAGGCTAACTTTCCGCCTAAAGGTGCTGCTATTTGCTCCCTGGTAGGCGGTGTCAGAGTCAAGTCACTGTGATTGTCCTGTTGCAGTGGCAGTGGCTGTGTCTGTGCCTCTCTGGTTATTGCCTTGCCACTGGCATCCTCTATAGGCACCTCCTCTGGATTGATTTCTGCCTCTAGAGCGTCTATTCCTGCCTCTTTGAGATTTTGAGGAGTCTGGAAAGGACCAATTTTTGGCAAGCCAGTTCCTGCTAAACCTTGGGGGTTGAACCTGTAAGAAATCCTTAACTGTTTGTACAGATTTTGCCTTCTCTTCCATTTTCTTCATTACTTGCTGAGCAGGTGTACCAAATAGACTGGCCTTATCCATAGGAGCATCTAACAGCTTTGCTTTAACATGATCCGGCAAAACCTGTTCCTTCAACCATGCATGCCTTCTTATCACTGTGCCAGTCATGGCTAATCTAAATGAAGCCTCCAGTGCATCATAGCCACATTTTAAAGAATGGTTACTAACCTGCTGAATGTTATTCACCATTTCTAAAACATATTTCTTATCTAAGGAGTCATCAGAGGACAGCTTCTTAGTTAACTGATCAAGCATAAACTCTTGGTATTGGATCATGTGAAACTGACAGTTTAAAGCTCTAGCTGAGAGAGTAGCAGAGGTGTAAACTTTTTCCCCATCTCTCTAAGGACCTGGATTCCCTTTCAGAAGGAGAGGGTTTTTGCTGAGGTCGGCTACTGCCTTAGGCCCCTGGGATATAGTCTCAGGATCTGCAAGTGGGGCCTTGTATAGGTGGTGATGAGTGTCTGGCACCCTGTAAAATCTATCTGGTTTGGCAGGGGCTGGAGGTAAAGTATCAGGAGCAGTGCAAACATCATTAAATGCATCATCCACAACAGGCAGAACTGGAGGTATAGCTAAGGGCCTATGTTGTGGTAAGTGCAGAAAGGTCCTAAGCCTTTTTCTTGAATCTGAGAAATCTTGTCCCTGCCATTGGAATTGTTCTCTCATGGCATGTAAGGTTTCCCCAAAGGAAAATTCCTCTGGTGGAGAGGCAGATGGAATGGATTCTTCAGCATCGGAATCTTCATAAGTAGAAAAAGGAGCCTCTGGCTGGATCTG